>NC_047517.1:29764189-29897491 GCF_902827115.2 Pseudochaenichthys georgianus
TCCTTATTAGTTTCCGTGGTATGACTTCTGTCTATGGCTGTATCTTTTATTTCTCTAACATTATTTGTTCACCTTGCAGGTTCTTGGTCAGCTTCATGGTGGATGCGCGCGGTGGTTCCATGAGAGGCAGCCGCCACAATGGCATGCGCATCATCATCCCTCCCAGGAAGTGCACGGCACCCACGCGCATCACCTGCCGCCTGGCCAAGAGGCACAAGCTGGCCTACCCCCCGCCCATGGTGGAGGGAGAGGGGCTGGTCAGCCGGCTGGTGGAGGTCGGACCAGCTGGGGCTCAGTTCCTGGGGTAGGACGCTTGGGATTTCTTTATGATGCATTGCAGTTTTCAGGGAGAACAGGGAACAAATCAAAGGGGATATTTTCCGATAAACTGTCCTAGGGAAGTTTTACAAGCTTTCAATTACTTCACACTGAACGCAGGTGAACCATCTAATGGAGAAATATAGTGTGGTTAGCTAAAGCTGCTCAGAAAAAATATTTTAACTACTATTGAAATTGACAATGTCCGAGTGAAGTTAAACTGCAACTTTAACTACATCCATGAATGTCAGAGGTGGCCAATGCACATAATTGTTATTTAACTCCCCAGCTGCCCTAAAGATGATGGTTTAATTTCATAATTTCCTGAGTTAAATTGTGTTCTACTTTCTCTTTTAGACCTGTGATCGTAGAGATCCCCCATTTTGGGTCCATGCGGGGGAAAGAGAGGGAGCTGATTGTGCTGAGGAGCGAGAACGGAGACACGTGGAAGGAGCACCAGTCTGACGCCAGACCAGAAGACCTCTTTGAGCTGCTTTCTGGAATGGATGAAGGTAAAGCAAAGGTTATTCAGTGTGGCCCAACAATAATTGCCATTGATAATTAGAACAAAGACACTTTAGTGCGAAGTTAATGGATGAAGGTGAACTTGAACCACTTAGGAATACCTATACTATTCAACCGAGGGCTATGTGTCAGCTGGTGTCCTAGAAAAACAGATTTCCACTGCAGGACATGTGTTTCTTGTTCCTGTTTAGCCTACTTAGTGTCCTTTTTTGTATTGACCCTTGCCAAATGTCATACCTTAATAGTATCTAACACATAAAGTCATCATTCGTATCAGGTGATCATAACAAAGTGATAACTTGTGTAAATTGTGTAACTTTTTATTTTTTATTATATCATCACTTTTTTTTTAACTCAGTACTTTTTATTGCATGTAACATATGTAATATATGTAACATTAAGCTGTCTGTGTCTCTTTTCTGCTGTAACTACGTACATTTCCCCCCTGGGACTAATAAAGGTATTCTGATTCTGATATTTTCTGTCACAGAGCTGGACAGTCCCATTGAGTTGGAGAAGAAGCGAATCTGCCGCATCGTCACCAGCGATTTCCCTCAGTATTTTGCTGTGGTGTCGCGGATCAAGCAGGAGTCTAACCACATGGGTCCGGATGGAGGCATGCTGTCCAGCAGCACCGTGCCCATGGTGCAGGCCTCGTTCCCTCAAGGAGCGCTCACCAAGAAGATCCGTGTCGGCCTGCAGGTACAGCAGCACTTCTGAATCAGCTGAAATTCAGTTTCATGACTCAGCTTTTCAGTCGCAGAGACTGCCCACTGACCTATTATTTATTTATACTCGAGTCCAGTCCTCCTCACATGCCTGAACCATTTAATTTCAGAAAAAGTTCAGGGAAAGTTTGACTAAACATTTCTCAAAGTTTCATCAACAAACTATTTATTTGACTTCCTGTTGTGTTTCCTTCTGTTTAGGCCCAGCCCGTGCCAGATGACATGGCGAGGGCGATCCTCGGAAACAGAGCCACGTTCAGCCCCATCGTCACCGTGGAGCCCAGGAGGAGAAAGTTCCACAAGCCGATCACCATGACGATCCCTGTGCCGCCTAGATCGGCAGAAGGCCATCCCAGCGGTCACCGAGGCGACACTGCACCCTGCCTGCGTCTGCTCTGCAGCATCACAGGCAAGTAGACCTCTGAATAACTAGAGCATGACAATACTGTAGAACCTTTATCCAAAATGCTTCTACACGACTAGCATTCAGTTATTGAATTAGTCATTGTGTTCTTAGATGCTAATACATTTTATTTGTGACAACAGACATAGTTGTTCATTCTTTAATTTCACATGAGACAGAGGTACTAACTCACTAGCCGTGGGCACATCAGTCCTACGTTGAAGTGAAAAACAGGTCGATACAGGGAAGATGAAGAGCTGAGAAGATAAAAGGATGGGGATTACAAAAGCTAAAACACAGGCAATGTTGGAAAGGCACTGAGCTCATCTTTTGGCCCTTGTTTCCTGCAGGAGGGACGTCCCCCGCCCAGTGGGAGGACATCACAGGGACCACACCGCTGTCCTTTGTCACCGAATGCGTCTCCTTCACCACAAATGTTTCGGCCAGGTGAGAAACAAACATCTATTTTTTTGTTTGCAATGTATTGGATCACTATAAAAAACATTGCAACCCTTATTCTCCGAACCTGGGTGGTAAATGCTTATTTCCAGTAAAGTATAAAACATTATAAAAACATATTGTAAATGAAAATCGCAACCACATTTTCAAATTGGATAAATAAAGCTCTTTATTGATCTGTTTGGATCACTGTTGTGTCATAAAGGGAAGACTTGTCTCTTCTTCTTCTTATAGAAATAAGGGGCATGTTAATCCCAACTAAAGGTCACCACATTCAGCTGATCAAAGGAAGTAGTTTTACTCAGCTTTGGTCCCACCAAGCATACGGAAAACTACCACATCTCAGTTGTTTGAAAATGATGAGAGGGAAGTACAAGGAAGCAATCAAGAAGTTGGCAATGGATCCCAGAATCCCTCACAAGAGGGAAAACTGAATGATAAATATCTACTCTAGACAGACATTGATTTTGTCTGACTTCAACTTTTTCACTATCCTCTACTTTCACCGCATGCATAAGGAGCGCAGTTCCCTTCTTGTCTTACTCTAAATGTTTTTGGAAAACTTTAACCTGCCAATAAGTTTAATTAGGTGTCTTGATTTGGAGGTTTTGTTTATTCTAGTATGCAAAGGCCTGTATACTCACATGATTCATCTTCTCTACACCTAAGTCATGTTGACTATACCATTTTGAGACATGCCTCGAAATGACCTCAGCAACTGAAAGTCTTGGTTGCATTACGCAAACTAATAAACTCTTATTCTAACTCGATTGGGATCATGTGGTGAGTGTGCGGCTTGATATTAACTGAGCACCCTCTGTAATTAGATTTCTGGAAAGCTGTCATGTGTTTGTGTTCACCCTTCAGAGCAAAACTCAGCTAATTTGATGTATTTCTTTAGAAAAACCTTATTTGTGCAATGCAAAGTACCAAACTTTAGGGTGTACATCATCGTAATAAAGGGCACATTGTTCACTTGGCTGACTTCCTGATTTGTGTTTTCCCCATGTCCTCTCCCTTTTTCCTCCAATGTCTCCTCCAAAGGTTCTGGCTCGCAGACTGTCACCAGATTCCTGAGACGGTGGGTCTAGCGTCTCAGTTATACCGGGAGCTGATCTGCGTGCCGTACCTGGCCAAGTTTGTGGTCTTCGCCAAGATGAACGACGCAATCGAGGCTCGTCTGCGCTGCTTCTGCATGACAGACGACAAGGTGGACAAGACCCTCGAGCAGCAGGAGAACTTTGAGGAGGTGGCCCGGAGCAAAGATATCGAGGTGGGGTTGTGGATAAAGAACAACTTTGAAAAATGTAAAAAAAAAATGCATTATACGTTTTATCAACAACATCATTTTTGATCAATCTACTTCCGTAGGTTCTCGAGGGCAAGCCCATCCACGTGGATTGCTATGGCAACCTGTCCCCTCTCACCAAAAGTGGGCAACAGCTTGTTTTCAACTTTTACTCCTTCAAGGAAAACAGACTTCCTTTCAACGTGAAGGTATAAAATATACCCCTCCTAAAACCCTCTCTCTCTCTGCTAGCATTGTCTGTCTCATTGCGAAGTCCTTTGCAAATGTTCTCTTTAATTAAATGATGGCAGAAATGTCAGTTCACCCTCTCCTAATTGGCTCGACATTTATAGCAATTTGCTTCTTGCAGTAAATGTTGTTATTCTTCTCACAGCAACACACTATAACTCAATTTTTGTCCTAGATTTTGACGCTAACAGCAAACGAAATGTACTCTGCCTGTTATATCCTTAAATCTATTTAGTGTATGACGATGTTCACATTTAGGAAGTGGCAATAGGTTAAGGTTGTAATAAATGGAGAAAATTATACTCCTAGAGAAGGGAAGAAAAGCTTTTTTTTAACAGGGTTGTTATTGAAAGTATTTGTCACGGTCAACTCGTGATGCAGTCTTTTTGCTGTCCTCAGATCAGAGACATGGGCCAGGAGCCGTGTGGCCGCCTCTCCTTCCTGAAGGAGCCCAAATCCATTAAAGGCCTTCCACAGACTGCCATATGCAATTTGAATATCACACTGCCAAACCACAAGAAGGTAGGATCCCCATGTTTGAATTGCTCACCTGTTTAGGCCATATCATACCATCTACATGTAAATTAAATTGAAATACAGAAAGGGATGTTGTCCGGACACCGAGAGGAGCCATTGAAGCTCATTTGGTCTAGAAAGGATTGCCTGCTGCTTGTGTCTTTTATTAGTGTTAAAGCCTGTGCCAGTCATAAGACCCCACAACGTACACATGCAGCCACACATGCACATCGTGCTTTGGTCTATTGCCTGGCTCACTGTGGGTTCATAAGAATTCTGCGAGAAGACGGCTCTTCTCTTGTTTGTTTGTTGTGGTATTGATTGATCACAAGAAACTGAAATTGTTTTGCTTTTGCTTTTGTTATGTTGCTGTTTATTTTTGTATTAATCCCATAGATTATTTCTGATGCCTTTTGTTGTTTTTGCTGCTCCATTTTCACCCCCTGATTTTTTTTATTCCCGCCACCCCGCTCACTATAACGTCCCTGCTCTCCATTGTGTCATCTCTCTCCTCTCCTGCAATGCATCTTGGAATACCACAGGATTTGGAGTCTGATCCTGATGATGAGGTAAAACAGATTCTTCATCATCACATGGAACTGCTTCTTCTTTGTCGTCCTTTTTGTTGGCTTTACTGCAGTGGTAGATATGCGTGTTGCAGATATTTTGTCTCTGTACTGTTCCTTGGTGTAACCAATGCTTCTGACTGCACGTTTTTTTTACACAGCTACGTCATTGCTGAAGTGACCCCGTGTAGTGCATGAGTGGAAATGGCAGTTATTTTAATCGGCAGGGATTTATTTATTATTGTCTTCATCCCAAAGTGCAGTGGAGCCAATTGCTGTGCCACACCTCAGCTTGTTTTTCCATCTCTATCTTCCTTTCCATACATGTCCAACAGGAAATCACCATGTCTCCATCTATACTATTAACTCAAAAGAGGTTTCACACAGGACTATGTTACCTTTTCCAGCTAAAGATGAAACCCTAACCCTTATCATGTGTCTTCTTAGTCATTGTTTTTGTTGTATTTGGGGTTTCCTTTATCCACCCTTGTCCGTTGCTCGTGTGTAACAGGGAATACTATCTCCCCAGTTTCATGCTCAAACATTTATAGGAGACTTTCATCAAAGGGAGATTATTTGTTATGTTTTAGCATTACATGTAGTGACCACGTGTAGTTGTTAGTCAACATAAATATATCAACCCTCTTCCCATAAAATGTTGATATTGGACGATTCGGCACCCAGATTGTGTTTGAGTAAAAGCAATTTTCCAACATTCAACATAAAAATAAATGCAAAACCATAAATATTTTAGCTGTGGGTTAGATGCTTGATTTATATTGGGAAATGTAAATGATGGTTTACCTATATAGTGATGTATCGCTCAGATAATAAAAATGTAGTTGAATAGGAACAAAAGCAGCACACTCCGGTACAGTTCGTGACGGTATGCACCTGAAGAGTTGGTTCGCTAATCACCAGTTAACATAGAATAAGAAGAGCACAAGCTAATCTCGCTGACTGAAGAGCCAAACATCGCCGGTATGGACGTTTTTCACAGTTTCAGCGGAACAAATCACAATTGATTTTGAGGACACAAACTGATCACTGGCATGAAAGATAGACAAACTAGACCAACATTCCTCACGCCAAGCTCCACTCCTTTACCTTTCACCTCGTTACATACTATTAACTGCATTGGCACTTAATGTTAACATATACTGTAAATCATGTAATGGCCAATTGTCCATTATGAACATAATTCCTGCAGATGGGCTGAAGTCCTACTGTCTTTTTAAAGAGGTGTACTTTGTCACCACATTTGACGATCTGAGGAATGTGTCTTCATGTTAAGAGGGTCTCTGTTTGACTCACAAAGCTTACTGAGAGTTGGATTTTGCCCATACTAACTTTTTACTAGAGTAGGCCATTAAGAAGGCACATAATGCCTGTAGTTATGACATTGAGAAATGCAGTGAATGAAGGATGCAGGGAAACAGTCCATTACTCTCCAGAGGAGACACCACAGTACACCTGCAGTGCCTCCTTGTGCCAGTACTAACAGCATGTGCTGATTCACTAAAATAAAAAACAGCATTCGTGCACTGCAGTATTTAAGTTAACTACATAACATTATTATTTAGACCTCATTCTGATAGGTCAGAATCACATTTCACCATATTTTTTATGTTAAAGCATCTTTTGTTCTTTTTTGTTTGTTTCAGACTGAAAAGCCAGAACGACGTCATACCTTTGCCTCCTTAGCTTTGCGTAAGCGCTACAGCTATTTGACCGACCCAGCAGCGAGTGAGTTTCCCATTTTTACCTTACATGACATTTTTCAATTGATTTCAGATATTTATGTGATTTCTATTAGCTTTAGTCTCTAAAGGTCCCTTTATATAGTGTACATATTTTCATATAGCCAAAGTATAGAAGGAGATCTACCTGACAACTTGTTCATGAATCATTTCTTCTATTCACCTGACACAAACTCTTTAATCATGTCATTCATCAACCATTTGCATGGTTTACTGTGTGTTACGCTTTGCTTACCCACCCCATGTTGACAAAAAGTCTCCCTGTTTCAACTGTTATGTTATCTTACATTTCTGGAAACACTGGGATTCAATGTCTGTCTGTTCATTTATCATTTGAGCAAAAACATTTTTGATTCATGTTGAATAAAATATTATTTTCAATTGTTCTCATTTTCTGGTGGCCATTTCACTCTTATTGGCTTTATGATTGTGTGCGGCTGTGTATATCAATGTGGTAACGGGTTGCACTTTACATTAACTCGATTTCCCCTACTCTGAAGATATTGTTTTTAGGGATAGTTTTGATATTCTACTTTGTGTATTATCAGTACATTGAAGTTATTCAAATTCTGGGGAACTATCTGTGTTTCATTATTCCAGCCTTTACCATCCAAGTCTTTTCTGCAAAAAAGTATTTTGTTAACAATCATTTGATAGTATTTAAAATATATTCATAGTTATGACTTGAGAAACGCTGATTTAACAGAAAAACACAGAGCCAATTTAAATATGGCTTTAATTGCAGAGCATTCTGAAAAGGCATGAATGGCTGATTTACTTTTCCCTTTTTGTGAAGTGCAACCTCGTATTTTATTATAAGTCAAGACCAAACAAGTAAAGTGTATTTTGTTTACTAATGCTATACACTTGTGGGGTCATCTCTGGCATTGAAATGAACTAAATGAAAGGATAAACACATGTCAATCAAACATGTACTGTAAAAGACACTGTTGCAAGAAGGCAAATAGATGTAAGCACATCAAAAGTCAATGGAACTGTATTTATTGTTTATCATGTCATTTTTTGTCAGGTCTACCATGTCAACATTTTGTTCAAATACATGCTATGTTCTTTATCAGGTGTGTTTTTTCATTATTCACTGATTATAAGACCATCATTTGTCATATCATCCTGGAATTTTTAAATAGGGGCCTTTATAACAATTCATGTGTAAAAAAAATGGTCTTGCTGATGTGAATATTGCTGTTTCTGACTGACTCAAATTTCTCTTTCTGGTTTTTATGTTTTATTTCAAATTATTTCCGTTACTTTTTATTTTGATTTCCTTATTGCTTTGATTTAAATTATTGTTGAAGAAACAACTGATCGGAGCTCGCCGAGAACACAGCCTTCTAGCTACCCTCACAAACCTGTCTTTTCAACGAGATCTTATCAGGCGTGGTCGCCTGTTCCTGTCGCCGTCGCTGGCCAAGCCAAGTCTGGGTTTGGCTCCATCTCCAGTTCGTCATCCAACACGCCCTCTGCCTCTCCATTAAAGTCTGTCTGGTCCATCAACTCTGCCTCCCCCATCAAGACCAACATCCCCGGATCACCTGCCTCTTCTATAAAGTCAGTTAGTGACATGGCCTCTCCCATCAGATCTTACAGAACTATCTCCTCGCCTATAAAAACAGTAGTCCAGCAAGCCCAGTACCCAGTCCAGGTCTGCCCCAGTCCCCTGGCCTCACCAGGCAGAAGTACCCCAGATTCTACGTCAATGAAAGGACTGGCAGCATTGTCTGCTAGGACCTCCCCTATAACTGTTTCTGCAGGAGGAAGCCCTCTTCTTGAGAGAGCATCGATAAGCTTGACCCCACCAACCTCTCCCAAATCATCTCTGAGTATGTTCAGTTCACCCCTGCCTTACAAGACCATTATGGGTGGCTCCAGTTGCGCTGCATCTTCCTCCTCACCTATAAAAACAGTCCCTGGTCTTTCCTCTGTGCGTTCCTTTGCCTCAGACGTCACTGGTCCTGCAAGAAACCTTTTCTCATCTCTTACGTCTCCACTTAAATCCAACACCCCTCCAAGTGCTGCAGCTCTTATTAATGGAACTGTGTCGCCTACACAGTACCGCTCTTCATCCCCAACATCTCTTCTCGCAAACAGTCTTCAAGAGAGAATACAAGCCACCACCAATGCCGCAACGACAAGCGTCAATGCAGCCTTTGAGGAGGTTGAAAAAACATTTAATTCTTGTTCTGCAGGCTATGGCACTCTGAAGTCTTTGTCCTCTTCTCCATCATCCTCATATCAGTCAATTCGATCATCAGCTTCTAATTCACTCTACGCCTCATTAAGATCTCCTCCTAACGCCACCACTGCTGTAACATCTAGTACAATGACTGTTCCAGTGTACTCAGTTATTAACGTGCTGCCAGAGCCTCAGTTCAAAAAGTTACCTGAGGTGTCCAAGTCAGCTGCTGCCCTTCTGTCTCCTCGAAAGACAGTCCCAGTTGAGGTGAATGCTCACATGCAGTCTTCCTTTGCCAGAACTCTTTCCCCAATAAAAAACCCTCATTTTCCTCCTGGTCTGACATCAAACACTACATCACCACTATCATCCAGTCAAGAGATTCTGAAGGATGTAGCCGAAATGAAAGAGGACTTGATACGAATGTCAGCCATTTTGCAGACAGACCCAAATTCCACAGCCAATAAAGGATTTCAGTCTGATTCTGCCAAAGAGGCTAAGATAGAAGATGAGGAGCCATATAAAATTGTGGAGAAAGTAAAGCAAGATTTGGTAAAAGTGAGCCAAATCCTTACTAAAGATGCTGTGAAAGATGGTAGGGTTACCCATGCGAGGGGTTCTTTGGACGATATACACTTCTCAAAAGTACAAGTTGAACAGCCTCCAAGCAACTGGAGCTATCCGCCAAGATATGAGACTGTGGTTCCTCAAGCAAAATCAAAAACAATACCAGATAAAGATTTCAATCTTTCCAAAGTAGTTGACTACCTGACCAATGATGTTGGGAGCAGCTCTTTCTCCAAAATGCATGACACAAAGCATAAAGCAGATGAGGGCAAGAGAGAAGGAGAGGGCAAGGAGAAGCAGAAACGTGTCTTAAAACCCACCATAGCAGTTCAGGAGCATAAGCTTAAAATGCCTCCAACAAACATGCGCTCTTCCCTTTCAGACAAAGAGTTCAGTAAAGTAGCAGATGTGCTCTTTGGAGCAGACACTGTGCTAGACTCACCTGATGATATCTCACACGAGCAAGATAAAAGCCCCCTCTCAGACAGTGGCTTTGAGACCCGCAGTGAAAGGACACCCTCTACTCCTCAAAGTGCTGAGGGAATGGGTCCCAAGGCCCTTTTTCAGGATATCCCAGTTCCCCCAGTAATCACTGAGACTAGGACTGAGGTTGTACATGTCATCAGGAGCTATGAGCCCCCAGAGGATAACAAACAACCTGCAATGGAGGATGCTCATCCTGTCAGATATATTGATTCAGACTTCAAAGGGCATCTAGCTACATCAAGTCCAGATCAGAATAAATGCTATTCAATAAAAGTCAGCCCTGATGAAGATCCAATGGGAAAAGGGATAAGGGTAAAGGAGGAGACTCACATCACTACAACTACCAGGATGGTGTACCACAAACCACCTGGCAAAGAAGCAGCATCGGAGCGCTGTGAGGAAACAATGTCTGTGCATGACATAATGAAGGCTTTTCAGTCAGGCAAAGACCCTTCCAGAGAGCTGGCTGGACTTTTTGAACACAAGTCTGGCAACGAGGAAACATCTCAAAGAGTCCTCGAGGACATCTCCAAACCTAAAGTTGAAAGAATAATTGAAGTACACATTGAAAAAGGCAATAAAACAGAACCAACTGAGGTCATCATCAGGGAGACAAAAAACCATGCAGAGAAGGAAATGTATTACTACCCAGGGAATAGACAGGAAGAGGATGAGCCTGAGGAATCACTTCCAGTGTACCAAGAGGAAGACAGTCGCCCTAGTTCAGCCCAACTCATGTCAGATGACTCTTATAAAACACTTAAGCTACTTAGCCAGCAATCTGTCGAGTACAATGATGATGAATCATCAGAGCTTAGGGGAGAATCGTATAATTTTGCAGAAAAAATGCTTCTCTCTGAGAAATTTGACCAGTCTCATTCTGACACAGAGGAATATCTGAGAGATAGGTCTCGCTTCCACTCACCAGACAGAAGCAGTAGCAGTGAGGGTAGATCAGGTGGGCCGAGGACAGAGTATGTCTTTAGGTCGTCGAGAAATGTGTATGACAAATCTGGAAGAATGGCAAATGTTGATGATAACTTTGACAAACTAACACTTTTGCAGTATTCGTCTGAGCCTGGTAGCCCAAAGCAATCAGTTTGGATGCGTGTGTCTGATGACACACAGAGTAAGGATAGAGAACAGCTTATCTACGAGGACAGAGTGGACAGGACTGTAAAGGAGGCAGAGGAAAAACTCAGTGAGGTATCTCAATTCTTTCGAGATAAAACGGAACAGTTAAACGATGAGCTATCGTCTCCAGAGAAGAAGTCTCGAAGACCTGACTTCAGGGAATCACGATCGGGCCCGAGTTCTACACACAGCAGTCCAGAGAGGTCAGCTTATAGAAGTGGGGCTAGTGGGGAAGAGTGGAGCAGAGAAAGGCTTAGGGACAGATTCAGCTCCAGTGATAGAAAATGTGCAAGCTTACCTAGTAGTCCAGAGAGGAGAGTATTGATACACTACAGTGATTCAGACGCTAGAAAACAAGGAGATGGTACATCACAGGGAAGCACAGGAGAAAGCCCTAAACCTTTTCAAATGTCTTCCTCCAAAGTAAGTGCAGTGAGGCTGAAGTTTGAGCAAGAGGCTCAAAGGCAAGATAGGAGTTCTCAGGGTGGCCAAGATTCAAATCCCCCTATTAGGAAACTTCAGGAAAGTAAGCTACCAGTGTATCAGGTGTTCGCAGGACCAAGCATTCCAAAAATGCCAGACAGTCCGGGAAACCAGAGAAGATGTGTAGATAGTGAATCAAATAAGTTCTCCCCCAAGCATGAGACCAGTGGAAAAGACCAGGAAGATAAAAACTTATTCAAAACATGGGAGAACCAAGACTATGGAAAGTATAAACCCCAATCTCCCAAAGTATCTCATTCTTTAATCCATGATTCTATGAAAGATGGCAATAATAGTGATTCCCAAATGCAAGAAACCACTAAGAAAATAATATACACAGAATTCGTTGTCCATGAAAGTCCAAATAGCAACGATGGTCTAAAAAAAAACTCGGAATCGCAAATTCCTTTAAGAAAGCCTTGTAATTTCTCGGAAATTCCAAAATCCACCACATTAAAATTAGATGCCACTGTTGAACAACAGGAAAGGGCAGGGTCTCACATACCTACTTTAGCTAGAAGTCGATTACACAGTAGCTCTGACTCCAACAAGTCTACTCATGGATCATCCCTAGGAAAATCAACAGACTCATCAGACGGTAGCCTATCAAATGTAGTGTGTAACGGTGTTGATGGTGACCAAGCAGATTATTTGGGTGAAATAACTCCTGTAGTTGTCACAGAGGGTTTCAAAGATATTAAACCCCTTCCAGTGTATGTTAGTATCCAAGTAGGAAAGCAGTATGAGAAAGAAACAGCCTCGGGGGAGCTGGGAACATACAAACAGATAGTAAGCCATGAGAGTAAGACAATGCAGGAGACTAGAGGTGCATTTTATACTGTCAAGCAGCCGTCTCCATTTCCCCAAGGAAGTCCAGAAGATGACACTCAAGTGACTTTCATGGACAGCTCTGGTAAAAGTCTTGTGACCCCGGAGACACCAAGCTCAGAGGAGGTGAGTCTGATCTCAAAAACACCAGAGTCTGTGATAGGCTTCATGCCTGGCATGCCAAGACCTATCCCTGAGGAATCTGAGGAAGAAGACGGGAAGACCTTCATCTACAAGGGGCCATCAAAGGAAAAATCCAAGCATGCTTTCCCAGAGAATCACAGTAGAAAACAGGATGCAGAGAGACAGAAGTTAAAGGAGAAAAGAGTGGCTTATATTGAGTTTCCACCTCCTCCTCCTTTAGAAGCAGAGCAGTCCGACCCTGAGAAAAGGGGGTCTTGTGCTTCTTCTGAGGCAGAGACAGAGATGATTGAGGTTAACCTCCAAGAGGAGCATGATAGGCATCTCTTAGCGGAGCCGATCATCAGGGTCCAGCCTCCGTCCCCTGTTCCTCCTGGAGCTGATAACAGCGACTCCAGTGATGATGAGTCCGTCTTCCATCCCATCCCTATAAAAAAGTACACCTTCAAAATGAAAGAGGAGGGAGATAAACACCAGATATCAAAACAATCTGAGAATAATGGCAATGATAATGAGTCTGGGATCAATGGTGTTGTAAAGGAGGAGGATGTTGACTTTGAACAAAATGGCAATGACCAGTCAATTACTGACTGCTCCATAGCAACCACTGCTGAATTTTCACATGACACAGATGCTACTGAAATAGACTCTTTAGATGGGTATGACCTTCAGGATGAGGATGACGGCCTGAGTGAGGACCCTCAATCATGTAGTATGTCCTTTGATGGAAAAACAACCGACCGCTCATTTAATCAGTCAAAGCTTGAAGTGATAGAGGAAGAGAAATGTGAAGAAGGGGGGGAGAATGGGAAGACTAAAACCAACACATCGTCAGCCAGTGGAGATGAAAAAGATTATACCCTCGAAGGAAGACATCCAGAAAGGCAGAGCTTTGCAGATGAATACTTTGGCTATCAACTTGAAGAGGAGCTAAATGCTACCTTTAAAACTGTTGCCACCAAAGGCCTGGACTTTGACCCCTGGTCTACCAAAGGGGGTGATAATGATGGAGTTTTTGAGTCCAAAACAAAAGACGACGATCCAAAGCCCTTTGGTTTATCGGTGGAGGACAAATCACAAGCTACAACACCTGACACAACCCCCGCTCGAACGCCGACTGATGAGAGCACACCGACTAGTGAGCCTAACCCCTTCCCGTTCCACGAAGGGAAGATGTTTGAGATGACGCGCAGTGGTGCTATTGACATGAGCAAGCGGGACTTTGTTGAAGAGAGGCTTCAGTTTTTCCAGATTGGTGAGCATTCCTCTGACCCTAAAACAGGGGAAAAGGGGAAAGGGGGCAAGATCCTGGGGGTAATTCCCTCTCAGTCAGGGGAGAGGGCCACTGTAGATGGCATGGTGAAGGTTATAGATACTACCACAGACAGCAGCACAACACCAACAACACCAGCAGCAACAACAGCGAAATGCAGCACTGCACAGCCTGGCAGTGACCCTGGCTACACCGGTACTGACGCCCCCACCTGTGAAGCCATAGCTGAGACCGCCTCCTCATGCACAATCACAGCCTCTAAGGTTGATCCCAAATTACGCACTCCTATTAAGATGGGCATAGCTGCTTCTATAACTGTGAAAAAGGACTCGGGGGATCTCACCGATTGTAAAGCTGATATCTCAGAGGGTCAAATTGTGCCAGAATACATCAGTATAGAGGGTACAGAGAGCCAGACTAGCAGACAGACAGAGCCCAAGTTAGAGAGTAGAGACTACCCTACTGAAAACTGCAACAACAACAATAACCTTGAGTCCTCCAGTGTTCAGGCCAACTACATTCAGTGTGGTAGTGTGGTGTTTAATTTGCAGTCCTCTTCTGAGCCCACTCTTCAAAAAGCTAGTAGGATAGAAACACTCTTCTGTAGGGAATTAGAAGTGGAGGTACACAACAGCAGTCAAGTGCAGGAGCAGACAAGTGAAGCTGTTAAAGAAAGTGAAGTAAGGCAGCCCAAGTCGAGGCTTCCAGTTAAAGCATCAGGGTGGTCATTTCACACGCAGGGAACAGCCATAGGCAAACAGAAGCCCAAACCAGTTTTGACAGTTGAGGTCAGGAAAAGAGGAGAGCCAGCCATAGCCAAAGTAGAACCAAGGTCTAGGATACCAATCAAGGATGTTAAAAAGAGCAGCCCTGCTGCCACAGCTAGCTCTCTTGCTTCTGTTCGGGTTACCTCACGTCCAACTAGGGCGTTGGACACAGGGAGAGCAGCCATACAGTTGCCCTCAAGGTTACCACTGAAGGACAGGCATCAGGTCAGCAATGTCACAGTTGAGGGAGCATGTAGACAGGCCAGGCAGGAGAATCCTAGTGAGGTTTGTAAGCGCACAATCGAATACTTTAAAGGCATTAGCGGGGAGACGCAAAAGTTGGTGGACCGCCTGTCAGAGGAGGAGAAAAAGACGCAGACAGAGCAGTCGGAGGAAGACAGCACCTCCCGGAGCACCTCTCTGTCGGACGCCTCCCAGCCTTCCCAGCCCTCCCAGCCCTCCCGTTCATCCAGGTCTGGTAGAGGTTCGAGGGCTGAGGCCGGGGCCGCGTCCGTAAGGGCAAAGGTGGCGACGACGGACAGGGCCTCCGGCAGTGAGAGGAGCAGGAGGAGTAGGCGGACTGGTGGGAAGGAGGGCAGTCAGGGACTCACAGGGTCTCGAACGCCTCCCATCGCGGAGATCAAGCCTAGTTTGTAAAACTTTCACACTATGTTTAAAATACATCTATATATTTATATATTTCACTTTTAGTTGCATGACATCGTTGTGATCGTTTGATGGATTGACTGGAATGCCTGTGGCGTGTTTACATATTCTCTTCAGAACAGTAGCTGTCATTTAAATTTATTTTTTGTCATTGATGTACTGTGTACTGTATTGTCCTTGTTGCAAGATTCTCTTCTCTCTGTTCCCCCTTGTCAACCCTTTTTAAACCTTGATATAGTAGATGAGCATGCCAGTAGTAGTGACTGGTCCACTGGCACAACCAGTCCCTTTTTAACAACTCCCTGGTCTGTCTGTCTATCTGTCTGTGCGGGGTGGCTACCAAGTTATTGTTGTAGTTTGTTCTTACTGAATTGTCATTTCAACTAGTGTTGGCAAAGAACACACAAAAGCGTCTTTGCATGTTGACATTTTAGATTCTAACATAGACTTTTTCATCCTAGATTTGTAGAAAAACAAGTCTGTTGTTGAGATTCATGTTATGCTTTGTGTTGTGTGGTTCTCATGACAGTTACTGCCTGCCTAGAGGATACATACCACAAACAGTCACAGAGCACCACTTACTCTATGAACATATTTAAGTTGTCCATAATGTCTCTGATGTAAAATATCCTTTTCTTGCCATCCTGGGGAAAATGTAACCCATATCACACTTATATACTAACCATTATAGTATACATCTAAAACACAACCTTGATTAATATTTTTAATTCTGATGAACAAGTGGCCAGAAAAGGAAAAGTATACATGTTTATTTCTCTCTTACATTAGTGTATAGGGGGAGAGGAATGTGAGGGTATTGATGAGTCATTGTCCTCCATCTTCCCAGGTCCCCAGAGTCCTTGTGAGCGAACAGACCTGCGCATGGCTATCGTTGCAGATCACCTGGGACTCAGTTGGACGGGTAAGAAACCTCCTGCATTGCATCTTTTCTCCCCCTGACTTCCTGTCTTTGGTCCTATCAATCTCAAACCCTGTTATTTACTGCCATCTTCAGGCTAACAGAGCATATTACCGCTCATCTATGCTGTTTTTGTTTAATCATCTAAAAATGTAAATATATGTATTGTACATTACCTTCTGCTGTCTGCATTTGCACTATGAATAAAATGTCAATATCAAAGGTTGAATATTTACGAGTTTCTTTCTGTGTCCCCTCACAGAGCTGGCTCGGGAGATGAACTTCACAGTGGATGAGATCAACCACATCAGACTAGAGAACCCCAACTCTCTGACAGCACAGAGCTTCATGCTTCTTAAGAAATGGGTCAGTCGGGAAGGAAAAAATGCCACAAGTAAGACTATTTTTACATTTGAAAATCTTACTCTCTGACTGTCTTTTTATTTCTTTCTCACTCTTTGTTCTAGATAAAAGGCACACAAATGACCAACTTTTTATTCTAGCTCACTCAAGTGTTTGTGTAGCTCATCTTAAAGTGCCCTTCTTATTTGTCTTTCTCCGGTCTATCCTCCACAGAGTCCTTCTTTTGTATTATCATAACTCTAATATGTCGTGAAGATGCATACATGCACACATATTTGACTCTTTGGAAAATAGTTATTTTTTTCATTTGATCCTATGTACAAACTTTGTTTCAGCTTATTTCAGGTAACTCAATACCATCTATGTGTGTTTTTCCACAGCGGATGCCTTATCTTCAGTGCTGACCAAAGTCAATCGGATGGATATTGTGACTTTACTGGAGGGCCCAATATTTGACTATGGTAACATTTCAGGCACGAGATGTTTTGCCGATGATAACGCTGTTTTCCGGGATCAGGCTGATGGTAAAGTTTAGCTCTGTCTAGCTGACCTCTTACCTCTCCCTGCTACCTTTATCTGGTGTGCCAATGCATGGATCACAAATGTTTAGTCCTAGTGCAAATCTCTAGAGAGGCTGATTTACAGTCCGATTTGGATTTTGTTTGAACAACTGGCTCCTATACTGTAGTTCCCCAAATGCATTCCTGATTCATATTCTTTACAGACATGCCATAGAAATGATTATATTCTTCTTCTTATAAATTGCATCTATATATAGCCATGCTTGTAGACACTTGCATTAACTTGAATTGACTTCTGTTGAATTAATTACCATTTTCATTTAAATCAGGGTAAACATTCCTATACAAATCAAAATAGTGTATCCAGTTGTGACAAATGAGTAATATCCACTATTCAAATCCAATTCTTAGTGCATGCTGAATTCTACGTACTGCTTTAGATGTTCTTGCAATAATGTCTGACCTGAGTAGAAATGATTTAACCCTGTAGAGTCTGCTTTTCTTTGTTGGTTTAGTTTAGTTCTCATAGTTCTCCTCCAGTTCCTCTGAGCCTTCCTTGGATAGATGAGAGAATCTCTTCCTTTGTGAAATCAGGCTGCCTCCTCCGCCTTCTCCTCCTCCTCCTCCTCTTCCTCCTGCCTCCCATCACCTCCCCGCAGCAGTATCTACTGCTGATAACGGCACATAGCAGCTCTTAACAAATCAAGAGTCATGTGCTGCCCTCTCCTTATCCATGCCTCCTCCTCCGCAAATCCTGAGTCATGTAATTCATTCATTGTCTTCTTGTGCACGCATGTTTCACACTAAACAATCTTTTATGTCTTCTTTTCCACTCCTCCTCAATTTTTTATTATTTTGCATCCTTTCCCATAGTTTGCATTATTATCCCCCTAACTCCTGGGAGCACTCAAGCTGCCTTCATCCTGCAACCACCCACCCCCTATTTTCCGACGCTGACCCCTCCACCCACTCCTCTTTCACCGACTGCAGCACCTCCCAGCAGCATCTTTTCCCTGCGCCGCTCTAAGAGTTATGAGTCCTCCATTTCGCTCAAAGACTTGGCACCTCCAGCGCAATTTCAATCGCCCCAGTTCAACTTCCTCTCACCGCCTCCCACCTGCCTCATCCCTCAGTGTCCCCCCGCCGATCCTTTTTCTTCCAACACGCCCTCACCTATCCCTCTCATCACCTCACCATTACCTTCCTCACCTGTTCCTCCTTCTTCTTTGGTCCCACCCTCCCCCACACTCACCACTCCGGCTCCAATCCCTTCACAAGCTGAGCAAAACCCCTCCTCTTCAACATTATCTGGATCTACCTCCGACCTGCTCTCTCATACTGCTGCCAACCACGTTGACTCCCCCTCTAACCTCTCTGAACCCCTCACCATACCTGTTTCTTCCACCCCCTCCTCACCCTCAGACATTGCCTCACCCTCTGTCACCCTGTCTCCAACTAAAGAGTCTTCAGTGACTCCGCTGGCCTCCCCCTCTCGCCCTGTCTCCCCTCTCTCCTTATCTACTCTCCCTCCCATCCCTCCCTCTGGGTCCCGTTGCCCCAGTCCTTCCTCCCCTCCCCTCCGCTCCCTGTCTCCCTGTCCTGCATGTCAGTGTACCTTTCCGCCCTCCACCCTCCCGACTCGAACACCTATCGACCCTTCCACAATGGAAGCCTTCATTTAGTATGCTTTAACCTTTTTCTGTTTCATCTCCTCCCCTTTTCCTTCCCACATCTCTCATCTCAAATGTCTCATGTGAGCATGTAACCGAACAAAGTATTAATATCTTACACTCATCACAATCCATACAATTAATATGGCCTTACATCACTTATGTATCCCACTTTCAATGTCTTACCTCACACTAACTGAAAATCAAACAATTATTTATTATCACATCATATCTTATTTTGTATTTGTGTTGAAAACGGCATTTTTTTTTTTTAAACATGCACTTTAAAAAGTATTGCATGTATTTATTACATTTTACCGCATTAGCTTTGTGCATTTACACTTCAGTCTTTGTACCATCTTCCATGTCATACGGTGTGTGTGTGTGTGTGTGTGTGTGTGTGTGTGTGTGTGTGTGTGTGTGTGTGTGTGTGTGTGTGTGTGTGTGTGTGTGTGTGTGTGTGTGTGTGTGTGTGTGTGTGTGTGTGTGTGTGTGTGTGTTTCTCTGTGTGTTATTTTCCTTTGTGGCATGCTTCGGTGGGTGTCTGTCTCTACATTTGTCATCCTGTCACCTACAGATTTTCAGAGCATTCTAGCGGAGCTGCAGTCCCCCGCCGCACTGCACTCCAACCCCAACTTCCTGGAGCCCGAACTCCCCGTCACCCCCAACCCTGCCCTCCTTGCCCACCACCAGCAACACCATTACCCAGACCCAGACACCCCTTTGCTGGCCGACTCCCAGCCTCATTCCCTGCCCTGGAGCCCGGAGATAGAGAAAGGCGGAGAGCTAGAAAGCCCCCCTAGGAGCCCCCCCAGACCCTGTGAGCTCGCCTTATCCGTCCCAGTCTTTGTCCTCCCTGATCCTATCCCTCACAAGTTCAGAAAGCCCCACATCGCCCTGAACGACCAGCTGCTTCTGAGCGAGGAGGAGGACAGGTCTTGTCATGAAATGGAGCTGATCCACAGGCCCAAGTCACAATCCCTCCCTGCGATGTGTGAGTTAGACGTTGACATGGCCTACTCCACATCTTCCCCTTCATTCTCATCAGTATCATCAATTACACCTTTATCGGACGACAGAGCACAAATTGGAGACGGAGGAGTGCAGATGGGTTCCCCCAATTGGGACCAGGAGGATATATGTTTGAAAGGAGGTGAAAAGGAAGTGATCGAGGAATTAGAGAAGGTTGTGGCAGAGCTAGTGGATGGAAATGGATTTGTGGAAATGTGGGTTGAGCAGGACTTGATTAAAAACGTGGAAAGAAAATGTGAGATGATAACAAAAGATAGGTGCGAGCTGGAAAAGGAGAATATCATCTTGGCAGAAGAGAAGGATATGATAAATGATGGGGATAACGAGACAGCCTGTGAGGTGGAAGAGGTGAGAGATATGCAGGATCTGTCAGAAGAGCAGCATAATGTGATAGAAATTGGGCATGAAGTGGAAAAAGGTTCTACCTCAGAGGCAGAGGCTGTCAAAGACGGTATTGATGAAATAGCCGAGGTACAAACATGTGAAAGGGGCAGTCAGGAAAGGGTCTACCACGATGACAGAGTGGATGATGGACAACAGAGGTTTAAAGGGGACCAAGGGGGTCAGTCCGTAGCTCTCCTCTCCCCTCAAGCCTGGGTTGAGGCACTCGGGGAACGTCAGCCCAGTGAGTCTGAATCCAATGAGGAAGAGGAGGAGGGAGACAGAGACAAAGAAATCCCAGAAGGATCTCTGTTTGAGGAGGTGGAGAAAGAAGAAGGCTCAGAGGACAAGAAGGAGGACGCAGAGATGACTGAAGCTCAGGAGGCTCTTGATCAGGTTGAACAGGCAGAAAAAGAAGTGTGTTCACTTTCAGGTTGGCACAGTGATTCATCCAGCGTTAATGTGGAACCTCCGACGCCCGGCCGCAGTGTCAGCTCCGACCTGCTCGACAGGCGGGAAAGGTAACGTAATATAACACTATAGGCTCCCTCCTAGAATAACAAAAACATTTGGTAGCACTTTTTATGATATTCATGTACAAATGACTTACAAACATATTTATAATGTGTTCTGATTGGCTAATAGCGCGGTATATTCTAAATTATAAGTATTTATACTCATAAATATTCATATTTATTTATACAAATAATCATAACATATTATAGGGCATTTTAAAATAAATTGTCGTCATTTTGGTTAACCTAAAGGAAAACAATTCCCACTAATAGTTTGTTATAACCAGCTTGTGATGACAACTTAGAGTAAATCATAATCACAATATAATCCTTGTAAAAAACTAAATGTGGCATGATACTTGACCTTTATAAGTCACATAAATGCTGTATTATATTGTATAAACATGTGTGAGTACTCATAACTATAATTAAAGGGGACCTATCATGCAAAACGCACTTTGTGATGTCTTTTATACATAAATATGTGTCCCCGGTGCGTTGGAGAACTCACGCAGCGTCAGAAAATAAAACCCTCTCTCTTTTCCTCCGTACCCAAATCTTTTAAAAACGGGTGTACAACGAGCGGATACAGATTTGCTGCCGACCCACAGAAAATTGCTATCAGAAATAATGCCTGACGTGTTTTGGACGTAATCTCGTCTTTGTTTACGTTAGCAAGCCTCGCGTCAGAGCTAACATGTAGAGCACATGTGTTTAAAAAGCAGGAAATAAAAAAAGAACTCACCTTGTGATAATCCCGCTAGAGAAAAAGCATTTGAGCTCCATACTGTTTCAGAAATAATCTTTGATGTGGTTTAGAACAGGATGGCGTTTTATCACAGCAGAATTTAACTTTATCTCCGTAGAATTCTGATCAGGCATTAGCTCCGCCTCCTCTTTTTTTTTTTTTCAAGCTAAGGACCCAAAATCTGCGTTTCTCTAACAGGGCTGCAAAAGAGGGGTTTGAGCAGTATGAGGGATGGCTACAATGAACTGTTTGGTATTTTAAGCAAAACACTTCACAGACATGTTTTGTATAGGTATGGCCCTACAATATATGTTTCCAATATAGCATAATAGGTCCACTTTAAGTAAGTTTATTATGCATTATAAACATGGGCATCAGTTAAAGTGTTCCCAAACTTTTTGCCAACCTAAAATTTGAATGTACCGTTTCCTTCCATTTTTTTTCACAAATCTTTTCATACGATGTATTTTAGTTCTTAAAGTTATATTATTATTACATTACAATGTTGTCTTTTTTTACCCAACAGCCAAGAAATCTCCAGTGAGTCCATCACTTCCTCGTCTAGAGGCGAATCAGGGAAGTCCCGACGGAACGGCAACAACTCAAGGCACTCACTTCAGGACCGCTCCTCGGATTCATCGAATGGCCGAAAAGAAGAGGGAGCACTAGTGTCGGAGAAAAAAGTCCAGGTAATGTTATAAGCAACAATTATAAAACATCTCAAAGAAAATACATGTCATAAAAGTGTGGAAAATCCTCTTTTTTTGTGATCTAATTCACATTTTTTTTACAGGCACATTTTTTGTATTTCTTATGCTCTTATACTTTTGACTATAGTATGTCAACAAAGAAAATGTTTGAACCTGGCTTTATCCAGTGTTGGGCTTTCTGGAGTTCTGGAAATGTATGCAAATGAGCATGTTATTTAATCAGATAATGGCTTATTTGCTTTTTTACATTTCAGAAAAACAATTGTCTTTATGTAAGTAATGAACTTAGCGAAGGTTCTCGGTTATGTGTTGTTGTTTTTTTCACCCTATTCACCTTATTCGACCTATTTTACCCATCAGTGTTTTATTCCAGGTTCCTTTTTTTGATACAGCCAGCCGTGATGTTGAAGTACATATAGGACATCAACAAAATGTCTCAATGAACTAATCCTTCTCTTTACCCAGAGCTTCTTTCTCCTCCTGACTCCCTCCATGTGTTTGTGTACTGACCTTATAAAACCTTCCTCGGCAGCAGGTTAGTGTAGACTCCGGTTCAGAGGAAGAACAGACTGTAACCACCAGAATCTTCAGGCGCCGCCTCATTTTAAAGGTACCCCGAAAGCCTGGAGCAGAATCTAGGCTTGGTTTGGTTTGGTTTAGACCGGTCAGTCTGGTGTGCATTGCAGTGGTATTACTGGGTGAAGTGATAGCTACACTCTCTTTGTGTGTTGATACATGTTGTCATATTTGAACATGACTATTCAACCTATTGAGGTGTTATTTTTGCCTGGTTGGTAAAGCTTCATATTGCTAATCCTCTCTTTGATATAGGTTCTTTATGAGGTGTGGTTTGGGTGTGGTGATGGTGAAGTTTTATGACAGAAGTCAGCTGTTTTGAGCCTGTATTCATGTGCTAACCACAATCACTTGCAGGGAGAAGCAGCAAAGAATGTCCCAGGCGAGTCTGTGACCGAGGAACACTATATGGACCAAGATGGTAACCTCATCAGTAGAAAAGTAATGCAAAACTTATTTTCCACTTCCCATTCAGCTCTGAATCATTACAGGAAAAGTTATTTTTATGAAAGAGGACACCATCAGATATTTTCTTCTTCTGCCGAACGTCCTTTTTCCTCTGGCAGGTCATCAGGAAGGTTATCCGACGTGTGACATCCCCCACCCCAGAAAACCAAGGGGATGACAGGTGGCTCCAAGACCTCCTGCACAGTCCCACTCTGCAGGAAGAGGGGTCCGAGGTTGGCATGAAGACACCCTTACACTGTGTTCCTGGGTTTGAAGTGTAATCTAGACCGCATGCCTGCATCTATAATTGGAGGTTTACAGCTAATGTAAAGGTTAGGCTTAAAGCTGCACTGGCAAAGACTTTGTTAAAATCACAGAATGGGGTTACAATCAAATAAATGATTGTAAATATGTGAATAAATACTATTAATTGCCTCACAAAAAAATTATTCCGCAGATTCTGCACTCAGTGAGAGCTGCATAAAACCTCACTGAAGTTATGGAACAAGCAGATATCTTTGATATTGCCATGAATGTGATTAAAATACATTTCCTAACTTTAAAAATGATTACGAAACAATATGAACAAACAGAGTTAAAGATGTTGAGAAATAATTATGTCTCCAAGACAGAACTGTTTATTGAAACCACTTTATTATTAGCATGGTGAAATCTCAATATTACATCCCACTGATGTTCCAGTGCAGCTTTAAGTCAAACAATTAAGTCAAAAAGAGAACCTGTGAGATTTGATCATGTTTCTCCTCCAGCAGTGCAGGTGAAAGTTGTATTAACATTTTCACTAACCGGTTCGGGATAACTGACCTTTTATGGGAACAAATTCAAAAGAGACGCAGCCATTTGAAGCACATGTTGTGTTTTGACACTGTGTGGTGACCGTTGGGTTTGCCCACCAAAAGGGATGCTCACTGTGGTTTTAAGAGTCCTCTAAAGGGTTTAACCTATAACTCTCACAGTAAGACTAATGAGTGCTGTGACTCTGCTGTGAAAACATAATCTGCTTCTTTTGTTTCTTTCCATAATAATATAACTTCTCCTCCAGGTGTCTGGTTGATGTGTGGTTTGGGCCTTAATAATAATCCTAACAATCGAACTTCTAATAACATTTCCTAGTTTCAGATTTCTCTTCCTACATAACTCTGAAGTTTTTTCTTTCTTCTTTGTCTCAGTTTCAGGTTTGTGTGTTGGGTGGTTTTCCTCCTCTCAAAAGATAAGAATACAGCGTCTAAACTTTATTTCTGTTTGTGTTTTATAGCAAGGAGAAGGGTCGCGGAACAGCAGACGAAAAGATGACAGAAGATCGGGGGACAAAAAGCTCCACTCATAGAGAGGCTTGTGCTCTACCAGGTACAGAAGTCTACATATGTATCCGTGTGCAGCATGTTCCTCTCCATTATTGTCCTGTGTGTCTGTGTTTATGATGCATCCTTTTCCATGTGATTACACATATTCATAGTCCACTGCTCTATCCAAATTCTTTAAGTTTCCCGGAGTTATACTTCTCTTCTTTAACCCACTCTGCTTTCTTATACTCATATCCTGGCTCTTTTGTTGTACTCTATCTCTGCTCACTCTGTACTCTCAACATTTTGGCAAATACGCTCATTTGCATTTTTCGATGAATCTCTCCAAAGTTAAATAATACGCCTACAAGCACCACTAATAAACAAGCTGTGTCTTGTACACAAAAAGTAATGCCACAACAACATTGTGTGGTTTTAGGGGGAGTGATGTGTTCTAACCATTTCTTGATAAACAACAGCCGTGCATCACTTCGCGGAGGCATTACGTCACAGTGAGGTTGCCAGGCAACCAGTGAATATGCAGCTCAGAAGTGATTGGCTAAACTGGACCAAATGTTGTCAGAAAGATTACACAGTAGTAAGCTTTCTCTTGTTAGTTGTTTTTTTGTTGTAACTTTTATATAACAAATAGTACTGAGACATAACGTCACACATATGAAACACAAATCTACCACAGATGAATTAATTCATTATAAGAATTATTCTGGAAAATAAAAAACAGATTAACAAACAAATAATGGCAAAAATATAACAAAAAAATAAGTAGTTAAATCAATAATATTAACAGGAATAAATCAATTGATTAAATGAAGAGAGAATTTTATATATACTGTATAAACTACTAAAGAGGACGGGGTCTGTCAACAATCTTTAAAAGTGAATAGGCTGATGTTGTGACTCCTAGCTTCTCTGAGAGAGGAAGTGGGATATAAATGTTTTCCAAACCAACATAAACTTATCTCGCTTCCCTCAAATCCATCCCTCAAAATCAATTTCTGATGTCACATATGGTTTTAATTTGAGAAGAGGGTTGTTGGATTTTCCATTTGAGATAATTAGTCTAGCTCTAAGAGTAGGGAAGGCAAAGGAACTCGTAGGAAGACTTTAGTGTTTTTTGGTGAAGAGGCTAAAAAGTGCATTGATCAGGCGTTCACATGTGTGTTTATTAAACCAGATACAATGTGTTAAATGTGAACTGAAGATGTGCTGATACTTCTTTTTTAACTTTAGACAGATTCTAGCTTGCTGCTTCCCTATTTGTATGCTAAGCTAATCTCCTCCTGGCACCAGCACTATGCCTAATTCACTTACAGTACATGAGAGAAAACCAAAATGTCCAACCCTTCCATTAATGTCCCCTTCCCCTGATACCTGCTCTGTCTCTCTGACACACAGACTCGGTGCTGGCTGACGTCTGAGCTGGTTATCACTAAGCAACATGTCTGATTGTGTGTGAATAGGGAACAGGGCTGACAAGCGGCACACACCTCAACAATATAAAGCCCCCCTGATACCCTCCATGCTTGTTGTTGTCCACTAAATCCCCCACTCACAGTGGCACAGTAGCATCCAGAAAGAATTTATTATCCCACTGGCCAGACTGTTAATCCCCACTGCTGTTCAGCCTTGTGTTGTGTTTGCAGTGAATCACTCCATCTGTACAATACTGACTTACAAATTATGTGGCCCTACTGGGAGGCCTGGAAAAATAGTTTCTATGGTAACGGAGGTCACCATAACAACCCACGGACCATCAGGTCTTGTTAACATGTTGACATGTTGTCATACAATGGACTAGGAGATCGTGACTGTGATTTTCAAAAGTAGAAAAAAATGATTTTGTGAGAGAATGATTACAACTGTTGAAATTAATGTAATATCTATATAAAGATAACATTTCCCTTAAAAATAATTTACATTTGTAGACATTATTGAATCTAAGTTTGCGATTTGTATTGAATTCAAGCAATTGGTCTTGTGTTTTAAATAAAACTAATGACTTTACTTAAGAAGGGGCTTTAAATATTCCCAATTCTTTGTTTGCCTCTTCCTGCACTGTTTGTTATCTGTTATGTTTGTATATTGGTATATTTTTTTTAATTGTGCAAACCATAAAGAAGAGATACATATACAAGAAATGGATAAATGTCTCTAAGTCAGACTGTTAAAACAAGTGAAGACATAACATATATGGCATTCAGTTTTATTCCTGTAAAAACAATTGGATTGTAATCTATACATTTATATCTTTAATTATGCTTCAATATGTAATGTACTTTTTTGTGTCTTCCAGGTGTGCAGGAACTAAGTTAGGTGTTTCCTGGAAATACGTTTTCCGAGGGCTCGAGGCTCCGGTGTGAGGACTTCAGGGTCCAGTCTGCAACTTTCTGCTTCAAACAAACGGTTTTCACGCGAGAGGAGTCGACCCTTCTGACTTACGCATTAGCATGACAAACTCACTACCTGTCAACGAAAGCACCGGAGGTTCTCACTCTTAGCTGTGGTGGACCCGTGGACAATGATTCTGCTTCCTGTTTTGTGTGAAACAATATGTGCCATTGGTCCACTGTTGTTGTGAGAGCTTTTTTAGAGGAGTATCGTTTGTTGTGAAAACGATAAAAGACTCCCATTACTGACAACCACACAGGTGACACTGTGACCAAAGATGGCACAAGAGCTCAGTCCACACGGTGGGTGGAAAGAATGAAGTAGACACAATAACACACAAAAAAAATCCAATGGGACAATTCTGATCCAACTTCAACACTCGCCTTATAGTTTTTTCTTGAACCCATTGTTGTCAGGATGTAAATTGTTTGGGGATTTTTTTTCTTCCTTTTTAAAACTTAAACTAACACAAGAGCTTTTTTCTGTATATAAAATTACAATGTGTAAAATTCTTTAAAAAACGGTAAGGTTGAGGACACACGGAGGAGAGTAACCTTTTCAAGTGCTTTCAAACTTTATTGAAACAGTTCCACTTTTAAAGATTTGAGTGTAACTTCACAGGTTCTTGTATAATTACTTATTAGAGCAGGTATAATGTTTGTACATGAAAAAAAACTGGTTTGATTTTAACTGAGGACATTTCCAGAAAATCGAATTTCAGTAATTCCCAAAGTGGGAATGGATCTAATCCAACAAAAAGCCTTTCAGAGTACTCATATTTTCATGCATGCTGTTCACATTATTTTAAGTACAATTGTTTTTGTTGCAAACACTGTATTCAAATTACAAATAAAACCCTTTATCTGTGTTCACATATAGCCCTAACATGTCACCAATTTTATATTTTAAATTGAAAAAGGATACCATTTAAACATTTATCACGTCGGGATGAGGATGAAAAAAGTTCTATAGCTTATTGAGGGTGTGATGTCTTGTCTGTCTATGTGAAACGGAGGGCAGCTTCTGCTACGAGAACGAAATAATCTGAATGTAAATGCTGGTAGGCTGGCTCGCTGTAAAATTATAACTGTATTGTGCGTAATGGCTATAAGGTGTAGGAGTCTCTGTACACTGTTAGACTGTTTGTAATCATTTTAGCAGTGTGTCAATTTGGTTTTCTTATGACTGCTGTGGTATTAAAGGAAAACTGGGGCATTTCATTTTTGGATTTCTTTTGTTGAAGTATTTCCTTATTTAAAACCTACTCACATTAAGGTCACATAAAGACATTATTTGATTGTAGCTCTTAATAGCATATTGTATGACAAAAACACTGGATGGTCAAAAACAGTTATTTAAGCATTAAATAAATTGTGTTAAACTCTGAAACTGTGTGATCTTTTTAGGCTTGAGAGTCTGTATATGCAGTGTCGAATAGAAATGTTTTCACTAGCTCATCAGATTTTATTTTACTTTACATAAGAAATTACCTTTGTATTGGTTTTCATTAGATGCCCATGTAGTTCAAGTGTGGTGTTCTACTGGTGCGATGGCTCAGTATGCCGATATCTATGCTGTGGACAAGGAAACTATGTAACTTTTTTTGGGGAGGGGCGGGGGTTGTAAAGGAAGTCAGTTAAGGCGCTGTCCCACATCCCCTTATACTATGTCAATCAGGGGGTAGAGGATCCTTTGATATGGCTGAACTGTCAATTTTGTTTGATATGTGTTTTCACCTGAGCAGATTTTTTGATGTACAATTCTTACTAACAGAGTGAAGCCATTGCAATGTAACTATTCTAGCACTTTGGTTATTCAAGGTCTTTTAGAGACTATAGCCGCAATGATGCCACCACAAATGTTTCAGACGTCTTTACAAAAATGAACCTAAAAAATTCAAAAAAAAATAAAAATGCATTGATTTCGCAATACAATTGTTTCTGTTCTTGTCTTGAGTACTTTTTCATTCAACCACAGTCATGTGACTTGAGCATAAATATCCAGGGTTGTTTGTCTCTACTGCCTTGTGCGATCAGGAAACAAACGTTCCCTGTGAGGATATTGCTCATTTATGTTGAATAATGTAACTTATGGAATGCATTTATATAGCCCAAGGACACTTTGACGTGTGGACAGGAGGAATAAGGGATGCAATTGCTCTTCCAACAATGCAATATAAATATATATAAGACATAAAACAGATGTAATAATAAAAGTGCTAGAAGAAAGGCTAGAAAGTGTGCAAGACTATACTGCAGGACCAATGACTTAACTATTAGGTTAAGTCAAGCATGCGACAATAAACCAATTATAACCAGAGTTGGGAAGTAACTAAAAACATTTACTCCAGTATTATACTTAAGTTCAATTTTGAGATACTTGTACTTTACTTGAGTATTTAAATGTTATGCTACGTACTTCTACTCCACCAAAATTCACATGTAAAAAAAAAGGACTTTAGTTATACTTGGGGGTAAATTCACAAGCTACCCAGCAGCATACAGAGTTATTCAAATTAGCTGCACCAGCTTTGATAAACACATTATTGCATCAATATGGAATGGAGGGAAAATGCATAATAAGTACTTTCCCTTTTGGTATACATCAAAGTATATTTTTATGCTTATACTTTTGTACTTTTACTTGAGTAACATTTTGAATGCAGGACTTTTACTTTTAACAGAGTATTCCTACACTCTGGTACTAGTACAATATCTGAGTACTTCTCCCACCTCTGGATAAAACAGTATGTATAGGGTTCAGGTGAATGTGTCACTGATGCATCATGCGGTACTGGAGACTTCCTGCTGGTGGCGCTATGCCCACAGGAGTGAGCAAGGTCACACGGTGTACCATTCTGCTGTCTGCTGCTCGACGCTGCAGCTGCTCTCTGTCGCACAGCCATGGCCGACAGCGCAAGCGAGAGCGACACCGACGGAGCGGGGAGCAGCTCGGCCACCCCGATGTCCTCCTCCGCCTCCAATTCGGGGAAACCGAGCATAGTCATTTCACAGTTTCGTCTGGAGGAGCTAACGAACCGCCTGGCCTCCTTACAACAGGAGAATAAAGTTCTTAAAATTGAGCTGGAGACGTTCAAACTCAAGTGCAAAGCCCTGCAGGAGGAGAATCGGGACCTCCGCAAAGCTAGCGTCACTATTGTGAGTAACGTTAGCTAGCAATATAGCTTAGCTAGCTGGAGGCTATCCACTTATTCTGTTGCATTTGTCAGTGAGTTGGCGATGGTTAGTGCTGTTCGTTTATCGCTAAATAGTCACACATGTGTTGTGTTACATGGACATGTTATCTGCATTTGATCATAACACGCTGTTGTTGTGCTAGCTCTGCTAACGTTAGCTAGTTGGGTATGATGCTAATTTAGCCAACGGGCTAACGTGTGCTAGATGCTTAGGCAGCTACTTTGCTTTGTTTTGTTTTTCACATCCTGGTAGGCTCAACGGGCACCTTAAAATGCGGTAAACAATAGGGTAGGCTCCTCACAAGTTAGCTAATGTTAGCTAACGTTATCTGGTCAGCTGTAACTCACTGCTAGACATTGCCACCACGTTATGTCCAGCCAGGATACGCTAACCTGGTGAAACTAAATAGCCCAACGGCAGCAGTGGCATGGACTGATGCGTCATGTCTTCAAGCTCGGTTAATCAGCTTCATAAAAATGTGTAATCGATCTGTGGGATAGATGGGAAGTATGTAGGCCAAACTTAGCGAGCTAGTTGGATGCCAGGCTCATATGATGGCCAGTCAGCCTCAGACAGCACCCTGTCCAGCCTCTGTAAATGTGAGGCTTTCAATTGTCTTTGTCATTGTTGTTGAACAACTGACACATTCTACCGGCTTGCAAAAAACAGAGAGAGAATATGAGAGTGGTGCTAACAAGGACAGGCTTATCATCACACTGTAATGCTAGCTGTTGTAACTGCCCAACACATTTCCTTAGTGCATCCATCTTTCACTCAGTCATTCACCCATTACTGCAATACCACTCATTAGGGGAAATTCTGCTTCCTCTTTGGCTGGCACACTTCCCTGCAGCAGCTTGGTCTCGATTTAATCAAAAATCAAATGTGAAAATCAAACGGTGTGATGTGCAAGATCTAAAATGCTACTTTGCTCATTTTTGTCTCATTTGTTTCTGTCCTGCAGCAAGCAAGAGCAGAGCAGGAGGAAGAATTTATCAGCAACACCTTGTTCAAGAAGATCCAGGCCCTCCAGAAGGAGAAGGAGACCTTGGCCGTCAACTATGAAAAGGAGGAGGAATTTCTTACCAACGAACTGTCAAGGAAACTCATGAATGTGAGTAATGGGAGCAGGATAGGATAAGAACAGTTTTAATACGCTTGATGTATTTCTTCATACCAGGCACCATTGAGAGTATTCTAACATCAGTTTATCCTTTCACCCTTCATGAAAATATCACTGTGATACAGAGAGACATTTTCTAAATGTTCATTATGCAAAGTGTTTGCCTGCAGGATGGTCAAGCGGGTTAAGCTTGCTCGTTCGGTCTCTGTGTGTGCACACACAACTCCATGCATTATCATCATCTTGCCTGAAGCCTTTAACGGCTCAACATGACTTCACTGCGGCTGCTAGCTACTCTAAAGGACTCAAATGACTCACCCCCTGTCTGTCAGATGTCTGGTTCAGTCCGTTTCCCACATCTTATTTTCCCAAATGCAGAGTGCACAGCATGAACACTCATGTGTTCACACCTTTAATGGCTAGCTGTAGGCTGACTAATGGTTTGTTGATGTGTAAAGAATTGAGTCTTGAATGGGCACACAGATGCCTCAGCAGCCCTGCTTAGGGTCATACAGATGGACATGTTTTGGATGTTGTTGTCTTGCCTCCTTACTTAACATGAAACAGACCTGTAGAGTTGGTGCTGACAAATTGGCCGTTAGTGTGTGTATATTCCTTTATATTCAGTACACATCTATGTGTATGTCTGTGAAGGTAGAGGGCAAATGTAGTCCTTTGTTTCACTTGGTTTTGTGTAAATGGTCCTGTGCAGAAGCACTTTTTGTAAACAACTTGGTGTGACCTTTTTTTCTGAGCCATTGCTTTTGATGGTGGATTTTTCTGCTTTTAGTCATCTAAATTGGTGTTATTCTAATTGATGCCAATAGACCTCAGCAGGTATTTGAAGAAGTGCACACTTTTATCCTACTTTATGACCCATACGCTGTCCCTTTAGTTTAAAATGTAAATATAGGTTTGTCTTTTTATAGAGGAAGCTGATATAAATAAAAGATGCCATAATAAAGGGGAAACCGTCACACTGCTACTGTTGTGGTGTTGCTTACAAACAGCCTCTGGATGAAGGACAGATGGCCCAAGTGAGATAACATATCTCTGCAAGGTGTCCTCTCCATAGGCTGAAGAAGAACTGATATACTTGGCAGTAATTGCCACTCAACACACAGTACAGTAGGGTGGAGGCTTTATAAACAGTCACTGGCAGTTGTACTAACTGAAAGGAGGCACGTTATTAAAACAATTCCTATAATTGTTGGTATGTCAATTGGAAGCAAAATGGCTGCACTGGGTGGGGCAAAACTTGGTGGTTTGCAGGATACTGCGGGGCACTCGACAGTAAGATTGCATTCATTATAAGTTTATACAAACGGCCTTATTTTCAGGGGTTCTATTTGTTTCTGCATGCAGCATAATGGAAATGTTTTTTCCCCTTTCCAGCCATTTCCTATGAATGACTTTACATCCCTTTCCCTGTAATGAGTAATCGCTTATATAATTCATCACACAGCCATCCCGTTTTGAATCAGTGCTGAGCCGCACCCTTTCTTTGTATTGGTGGACTGCCAAAGGTGGTGGCTTTGGTTGCCAAATCATTAATTCACGCCGTTTACCCTCATGGAAAGTGTAACCATGAATCTGGTAGAATTGTTACATTGGCAATCTGTTTTGTTATACTCTAAATGTGAAGATATGACAACAGTGTTTGTTCGCTGTGGTCATGCATAGTTTTTATGTGACTCACCGTGAGTCTCTTCTTGTGCTCTCTCCCCTCTCCCTTCTTTCTCATCTCTCTGGTTTCATCCCTCTCCTCCTCCATTCCTCTGTCCATCCTCTCTTTTTCCTATCACAGCTCCAGCATGAGAAGGCAGAGTTGGAGCAGCACTTGGAGCAGGAGCAGGAGTTCCAGGTTAACAAGCTCATGAAAAAGATCAAAAAGATGGAGAATGAAACCATCTCAAAGCAGCTGACCCTGGAACAGGTATGCAAGAGGATTTCAGCATCCAGTGTGGAACAACATAACCCTGAATGTGTGTGGCCAGTTGAGATGCCAGGAATTCACCATCACCAACCCCTCCCACTTAATATTATCTAGAAAGAACACTGTGGTCTGTGGATGAGACAAACATATTCCGAGCATGTTTCCATGCTCTGATGATGGATGTTCTGTCGATTTTGATGCAAGCATTTATTATTGCTGCTCATTCATTAATGTATATATGCCGAACGATGCTTGTGTAATCACAATGTGCATTTTTCCCAAAAAGAGGTGTAGTTGAATGTGACTTAACTCCACCACAAAAAAACACTGATTAACAGCTTGTTTTACCTTTTTAGGACCACTTTATATCAGCAATTAGGAAATCATTATAGGCTACTCTGCATCACTGCGGCTCCATCACAAGATGTAGCTCGGTGAAAGATAAGCTTATCTGTACAGAGACCTTGCAGTGGTCTATTTGTGTGCAGTCCTGTGAATTCTTCTCAACGTCAAGGTCTTTCTATCTCTGAACGTCACTCTCCTCTCTCTTTTTATCCTCTAGCTGAGGCGGGAGATGATCGACCTTGAGAACACATTAGAGCAGGAACAAGAAGCCCTGGTAAACAGACTGTGGAAACGCATGGACAAGCTGGAGGCTGAGAAAAGGTGTGCATTGATCATATTATGCGATAACTAGGGGTGTAACGGTTCACAAACATTTCGCTTCGGTACGTACCTCGGTTTTTTGGTCTCGGTTCGGTACGTTTTCGGTACAGCAGACATTTTTTTCACAAAACAAAACATATATATATATATATATATATATATATATATTTTTTATTATTATTATGAAACTGTGAATAATGTATTCACTCAAATAAATACAAAATATAATAAAATGAACATTAAGGTGCAGCATTTCGATTAACTGAAATAATCTGTATTTGAATTTTACTGTACTAGTACTCACAAAACATAAACTATTAGTTTTGGGTTTTTAATTATTATTAAACTGAATATTCACTCAAATAAATACAAAATATAATAAAATGAACATTAAGGTGCAGCTTTTCGATGAACTGAAATAATCTGTATTTGAACTGTACTGTACTAGTACCTAAGCAGCCAGTTTGACATTATGACTTGCTTGTCATTGTATGTTCATGTGTTTCTAAAGAAAGATGTACTTGTCCACATTGCTTGTCGAAAGGGCAGATCTGCTGGCACTAACAATGTCTCCTGCTGTGGAGAAAACCCTCTCGCTAGGAACAGAGGTAGCCGATACAGCCACGTAGCGCTTTGCTAACATGGCAACATAAGGATATTTGGCGTTTGTAATAGCTTTGGCTCGGTCTGAACTTTCTGCGAGTGGTGGAGGCTAAATGCTAGCGGGAGTTGGGTTTGCACTTCAGTCTTTTTTATTTTGGTACCGGTGATATTCACGTTCGGGTGATGCCTTTTCAAGAGTGTGCAAGTTTGATGTATTGCCAGCCGCGTAACCAATGTTAGTTGAACAATGCCGACAAACAGCTTTGGTTCGGTCCACCTGTCTTTGTCAGTCATCCTTGTACGTAACTGCGAAACCAAAATGTTCCCAAACCGGAGACTTCAATGATGCTGGAGGATTTTCGAGCTCAACTTTATCTGCGTTCGACAGTTCCTCAAATTACTGACTACATTTGAACGCATCCCTGTGACCAGCTCTCATAGTATGCCTCTCATCCAATGAAATGACTTGCTCGCTCTATGACGCGTTGAACCGTGTACCGAACCGAATAATTTCGGTACGTGTACCGTTACACCCCTAGCGTTAACCATTTAAAAATCTTGCAGTTCTGGATTTAAAGCAACATCTTCTGGTTTCATCAGTGTATCATCTGCAGAGTTGGGTGTAACGCGTTACTGTAATAATATGACTTTTGTCGGTAACGGAGTAGTGTAACGCGTTTTTATAATTCAGTAATCACACTACAGTTACTAACATTGCCCCGACACGCGTTACTTCGTTACTTTTATAAAATCAGTCATAATCACACTGACAGACGAGGGGTTTCCGCCGCAGGTTTATATGTACGTTATCTGCGCGACTTGCACGTCCAAACCTCCACGTGCAGTGCTGCATAAACATGGCTGAGTCAGCGATAACTGTCGAGGGGTGGAGGTATGCCCATTATTTTTGAGTTCGTCCGAAGAATAGACAGGAATGTGACGGGGAGGTGCAAACTGTGTCCAGGTCAGAAGCTGTTATCCACTGCTGTAAACACCACGTCAAACCTCAACCAACACCTGCAAAGAACACATGCTAAGGTGAAGCTAATAGCTAAGGACCCCCGAACCCAGAGTGAGGATGTTGTGAGTGCGCCGCCGCCGACTCCGAAGCAGCAAAAATTAGAATTTGGAGGACCGGAAACCAAAGCAGAGATGGACAGACTTGTAGCATCCTTCATAGTAGAGGAAATGTTGCCCATTTGCAAAGTGGAATCACCATCGTTCAGAGATAGACTGCGCAAAATACAGATAGCAGGAGAAAGAGGACAGCCCTGGTCAGATAGGAAAACATTCAGGAGCTATCAGGATCAGTCTTATGCGACAATGGAAACTGAACTAAAGAGAACATTTGAAACTTTAGCAGTCTCCGTGATCTGCCTGTAGGGAGGGGCGGGCCGGACCAGCGAGTAAAGTAACAAGTTACTTTATATAGAGAGTAACAAAGTAGTGTAGTATATTACTTTTTTTAAATGTAATATATTACTTTTTTTTTTAGTAACGACCCCATCTCTGATCATCTGTTGATGATCTCATCTAGACATTGCCAAATAGTTTCAGCACTAGTTATAACTATTGAACCTGATGGGCTGGCTGGGGTGTATCTTTGTAAAATACCGCCATCAGTCGTAACTTTTCTTTTATTCGGGCTTTAATACGTCTAACATGTAGGAAACGTGAATATTGCCGGTTTGTCAATTTCTTTTTATGGTAAATCAAACCCAAAATAATGCTTTTGTGTAGATATACATAATATGTCTTGACCCATTTCTAACTGACATGCACACACACACACACACACACACACACACACACACACACACACACACACACACACACACACACACATTCACAGTCAATCCCTGCACGTCAGCAGAAACAAGTGACAATGGAAATGTACTAATGTTTGATTTACTGTAGCTTTGGGTTATTTGTACTTTTCAGTGTAAAGTTTGTAAAAGAGTGAATTAAGAAAGCTGGATAATTACCTCCCGAAGGGCCTCATTATTTATGTAATGTGTTAGTCCAGGGGTTTTCAAAGTGTGGGAAGGTGAGCCTCCCCTCAGAGAACATAAGAACAGCCGCGCCCCCCCTCCCAATTATTATTGCTATTATTATTATTATTGTTGCTATAATGCAGGGGTATTATTATCCAGTGGAACGTCCTTACCTACTGGCCCAGTTAAATCAAAGTGGTTACTTTGATTTAACTGGGCAGTGTCGTTTTACACACCGTCTTATTTGACTTTCTCAGGACTTAAAACTGTTTTTTGGGGGCAGACCCCCACAAAGAAAAAAATATATTTACACACGTAAGGTCATCATCTTAACAGTTTTTTATGCTCATTGAGTCATCCGTGAGCAGAGCATCAAGTTGGCATGCCTATAACAGCTGAATGCGGCGATTACCATCTTGATCAGCAAAACGCCTCACAAACTGATTAAGATCCAAAGCTTTAGTGCGTTTTGATTCAATGCTGAGTACAGCCAAACTTCACAGTCTCGCCTCTGTCATTGTAGACCGCAAATACCTCATTCCTTCCGTCTACTTGGGGTCCGAATGTGCCGTCCCGTTCAAATGAAATCGCCGCCGCCACATTTCCTCGCTCGCGCCAGGGCTGGGGGAGGGGTTACAAGGCGGCTCGCGTCTTGTGCTGCATTCACTTGCACATTAGGGATTTTCTTTCATAAATGTCCGATGAGCCACAACTTTTATTTCAAAACAAAGCTGACTTTTTCTGCCAGACGCTGTCTCCTCTTTCACTTTAGGTAACTTCACAACAAATCGATCCATGTTGCCGCTCGCATAAAATTAGCTGAAGTTAACCAGCTAGATTTCACTGTTTCTCTCGTAAAAAAAATTCTCACGCTGCGCCTCCCCTGAAGCTCTCTGGCGCCCCCCCCGGGGGAGGCACGCCTCAAATCAGAACCTTTAAATGCATCAAATGAGGAAGTGGTTCAAAAGAGTCTTGTATTTATCAGTTTCTATCCAAGCTAGGCGATTTCAATAGGTTTTATTTTTAAATTTTTCTGTTTACGAATCATAACAACGTGTGGTTTTTTTGGTTTTCTAAACTAGAATCCTTCAGGAGAAGTTGGACCAGCCGGTCTCTGCTCCTCCCTCCCCAAGAGACGTTTCCATGGAAATAGACTCGCCAGAGAACATGATGCGGCATATCCGTTTCCTGAAGAATGAGGTGGAGAGGCTTAAGAAAAGCCTGCGCACCACCGAGCTGCAGCGTAAGTGGCTTCTCAACTTGTCACATGATCCAAAGCAGTGCATGCTCTGAAGGGGCAGATGTCCTAAAGTGTTGATTTAAGGGCGTGATTGTAAAACCGATCCTCTGATAAACGATGAGGGGCCCATTCACCCTACACCAACGCAGGGGTTGTTTCCATAGACCAGAAAGAACAGGATACTCTGGCCTTATCTGAGGCGGTTTACATCCTAGTTACCTCCTTTATCATTCACTGGTCACATTACACACGGTGATACTTGGGGGTATATGAAGAAGTGGAACAGCAGAGCAAGCCTCCACTGAGACTTTCCAAAATATCTACCTTTTTTAAATGCTTAAAAAAACTATACATCATAAATCTACACATACTGTGTTTTTGTATCTGACAATGTTGCCAGCTAGTAAAATATGAAATGAGAAGAGACTCAACACCTGCAACACGTTGTTTTGTTAATGAATGCACTGGGAAGAAAGAGTTGTTTAAAACAAGTGCAGATAAGATACTTCAACGATATGGACCATCAAATATTCTCTATGATTTATTGCCTATTTTCTATAGCGTTTAAGACCCTGAAAGGTAACATTTCATACCGTTCTCAACAGGAACTTTACAAGGAAGATTCAGGATATGTGGTTCTTTAAGTTGATAAAATTGAATTGAGTGAACTGAAATGCAAAACGTCTGAATACATCCACTTACAACTCCTGCCTCCTGGATACATCCTGATGGGGTTTATGTTTTTAGGGAGCATACGTGACCTCTATTGACCTCTAGACTCGGAAACAGGCCACAATATCTAGTGATTTAGGCAAGAAAGAATCAGCATGGCTCTCCAACACCGCAGTCTGTTGCTTGTAACATTGCAATGAAATTATATCGTAGATATTTTGTTACCAATATGCTTCCATTTTTACTTTAACTGCTATTTTCCTAACCTTATACAAATGTAATACTGGGATATGTTTAACTTGATCTCTGAACGTCTGTAACAAAGTGTACTTGAACACACGCAATAACTCCACACTATTTCTTCTCAGTATCACTCCACATGAACATGTCTCTTCATCTCAAACCGTCCCATGTGCTTTAATATACTCCGTCCATTATTCTAAGTTAGTCATGGTTATTGCATTATCAACTGAGTTGGCACATTGAGATGTTTTACTGGTTCTACTGAAGCACATAGGGCGAAGACAATAGTCTCTCGCAGTTCAACAGCACAGCAGCAAACACTGTTAATGGTTATAAAGACACTTGATTGTTGTTGACAGTCAGACGTGTTTAGCTCTATATCTTATACTTAATAGCTTAATTTATGTATTTAAATCTCAACGCATGCTGGGAGTCTCTCAATTATTCAATCCTTTGTTGTTGCCAGTAGAGGGAGATGTGAGTCCACCCTTCAAAAGATGCTTTAGGAAATATGACATAGCTTACTTTATAAGCCAATGTGTTTGTATGTTGGGGTTTGTTATATGTGAACAGTTTTAGATTAAGGCCTTGATTGAGTGTTTTTTTTATTCACAAGTGCAACCACTTTGACATTTCACAAATTAATACAGCTTTTGTTAATGTTAAAATATAGTGGGCAGGATGTGACCTTGACAATATCGTAACTTTTATTTTCTGCGTTTCCCCCCACAGACACAGAGAAGCGTGCCCAGTACATCGAGGAGGAGCGACACATGAGGGAGGAGAACATCCGGCTGCAGAGAAAGCTTCAGAGAGAAATGGAGCGCCGGGAGGCTCTGTGCAGACAACTGTCGGAGAGTGAATCCAGTCTGGAGATGGACGATGAGAGGTACTCGGTCGGACACACAATTAGTCATTTAGTCAAAATATTTGAATGTCACATGTGTTTCAAGTGAGGTGGTGGAGGGATTATTTTTAGTAAATGTCATGGCTTGAATAGTGAAGTCATTTGGGCACCTGTTGCTGATTGGATGACAGACGTTTTAACCTGTGAGGGTATAAAGATGTAGGAACAATAGAGGGATAGATGCAAAAGATACCTCTTTTAATCCGTTAAGCTGAGAAACTAAATGTTTTGAATGTTTAGTGTTGCCATGCTGTTTTGATTCAGGTGCTAGCTGCCACAATTGCTTTAGAAATGAGTGTCGATACGAGAGGTGCAACAACTAATCGATGACCAAATTAGTTGCCAACTAATTCAGTCGTCGATTCGTTGGTGACGTCATCACGTGTGTTTTACGCGCCGTTAAGCTCCAACGTTATCGGTCTTTTTATCGGTACTGGAGACATTTAAAAAAAATATGTCATATGTATTATTGCTACATAAACATTATATCGCAGTCTTAGTGTCGCCAACTCGTTTCTAATATGCAAAAAGAGAAAAAAATGCATCAGACGAGATCTCTCTCCCCCGTCTGTGTGCGAGGGGGCGGGGCAGTTTACACACACACACGGATGCTACATGCAGCAACACACACACGGCTGCTACATGCATGCAACACACAGTGGGGATGGCGGAGAGAAGCGCTCAAAGGTGTGGTTAAATGTTCCCCGTCTTGAGGTGGACAATGCTCGTTGCCAATAGTGCAATAAGGGTTTAGCATGTAAGGGCGGTAACACGAGCAATTTGTCTAAACATTTAGCAAAAGTGCTCCACATCCAGACGGAGGAATGCACCGGGTTCCACTGTCTTTCTAGTAGCTCTGTAGCCCCATCCACGAGTAACGTTTCCACGTCAGCAACACACGGAGTTAACTCAATTATACAAACATGGGTTAATGATTAGAGGTAACTGAGTTATTTATTTTGTTAAAGTTTCAGCTATTCTGTTTACAGTTCTGTCATCACATTATTTAATACGATTTGTTAAAAAATTGTTGTTTCTTTTGATGTGAAATATTATTTATTTAATTTAAATTAAAAGCTATGTTAATTTTGATCACAATTTGTTTAGTTAATTTAATAATATATGTATCTTTGAATCAAGTATTCATCTTTATTGTCTTCATTGTTAGTTTCCACATGCCTAAAACAACCTCAAGCTAAATCTAAAAGTTGATGGCTAAATAAGAGCGCTTGAGAAATTGTGCAAGGCATAATAGTCAGAGTAGTCGATTAATCGTTTCTTTAATGGATAGATTAATCGATTATCAAATTAGTCGTTTGTTGCAGCCCTAGTCGATATGGGAAGACATCAAAATAATCAGCAGTGGTTGAGTTTTATTTTGCCAGGTCTTTGTTAGCTTGATGTAATTGAACTATCATGACAATCTAAGACAAAGTCTGCATTCATTCTTTGTGCTAACAGAGCACAGTTGGACTCTTATGTTTGATGGCTTTTCCTACTGGTAGTCATTACACTCAAAGCTCAGGCTCCCAGATGGTTCTCTGGTTCGTTGTGAAAACAGGACAGGACTGTGAGTTGGCTATGATGGCTCTAAGGCAGCGTTTCTCAAAGTGTGCGGCGCGCCCCACTGGTGGGGCGCAGAGATGTGATAGGTGGGTCACGAAATACAAAATAAAAATTTTTTTTAAAAAATATATATATATTATTATTTTTTTCACACTGGTGGAATATCAAAACAACGACCCGCCCGGGATGCAAAACGCATCAATGAAAGCGACCCTCTACCACACAAAACAACACCTGTAAATAACCCAATTTGTGTTCTTTGAAATTGAAAAGGATATTGCATTGTGTTTGTTACTTTCGTTGCAGTTGTATGTCTTAAGTGTAATTTGGTATGCTTTTATTTTAAAGGCGAGTTTACGCTGTTGATAGTTGTTGTTGCTATGGAAACAAGAAACGTTTCACAGCGGGCGGAACTTGTCATAAAGTCCGCGATAATAAAGCTCACCCATTTAGAGGGAAGATATGATTGGTCAATTCTTCTGTCATTTGACATTACTCTCTCGTTCAGTTACTATAGCTGGCCCTCTGTGAATTCATAGCTGGACGTCCAACAGCTCCTCTCTTCACAGACTCGCAGAGAGGAGATTCTTTCATTTAACCCTTCACATTCAAACAGAAACTGAATAGGCAGATTCAAAGGATTTATTTATTTGGAAATGTTATTTTAAATACAATTTAATCAAGTTAGTTTGGGAAAACTAATGACAAAATATTACTAAAAACATATTTTAAAATATATAGAAAGAAAAATATAATTTGTTTTAATGTTTTTAAATATTATTTTGTAGAATATCTTAGGCCCTCAGAGACAGGCTCGCCACTGCTAAAAATCTCTCATACACACATGTGAAACGCTCTCACAGACACACACACAACAGCGTTGCAGTCGGGAAGAAAAGCAATGTGGAGAGAGCAAGAGAGAGAGCACACCTTTATCTGTTTAATAAAGTTGTAAAAAATAGTAAAAGTAAGAAATCATTCTAATGTGTATTATAGGACAGTAAAAAGTTTAAAAGGGGAGGGATTAGTCAAATATGCATAAATAAAAAGAAAGAATGCTAACTAGGTAACATAAGATAAGAATAAACAAGTTTAAATGATTTGTTGTGATCATATTCTAAAGATGTTTGGATTATTGAAAAGTATACAGCTCCCTTTCATCTGAGTGTTGAGAGCTGTTTCCATAAATTCATGTTGGGCTCAAAGTAGGGCTGCTCGATTATGGCAAAAATCATAATCTCGATTATTTGGGTCAATAATTGATATCACGATTATTAAAAACGATTAACCATTTACTTTGAAAACATCAATTTATTGAAGAAAATAATTTGAAAAGTATGTTTTTAACAGTTGATTACCCTGAACTTTAAGTATAATTCAACTGAAAAACCTATTTAAATCGTTTTATTTCGATTATGTTGTTTTCATAACCGTTGCAAGCCAAAAATGGAATTCCGATTAGAATACGATTAATTGAGCAGCCCTAGCTCAAAGTGCACCAGATTGATGCATTTAACTTCAACATTTAAAAAAAAATCTTCCTGGGGGTGCATGCCCCCGGACCCTCGAGGATGTGACGTCTACCACCAAATAAAGCAGGTTAAAATAATTAAATTGCTACATGTTCTTTTTAGTAAACACTGAAAACGGGTCCCACAGACCCAAACAGCACACAAAGGTTAAAGGTAGCATATAATAATGTTAAAATGTGCTAAATATATACACTGCAAAAAAACAAAAAAGAGGAGTAAAAGTAGCTCACGACTTGTTTTATTTTTTGAAAGTAGCTCTCATCCTAAAAAAGGTTGGAGACCCCTGTTATAGAACGATACATTGGACAATTTTAAGCTTGGCCTACCATTTTATTGGAGCGATGAGGAACAGGTGGGGAATGAAAAGGCCCACCTGTTCAAAGTGGGGAATGACAGAAAAAGTTTGAGAACCACTGCTCTAAGGCATGATATGCGTCACAGGAACACCCAAACAATGCTCCTACCTTGGTATGAGATACTGTTACAAGTTTCAGTACTGTAAACATCGCATCGTTATCTTTTTATAGCAGTTTATTGCCTTTGCCCGGGTTCTTTTTTTAATTATGTCTAATGAGCTTTTATGATCCTTATAGTGATGTTCTTTCAGTAGCCATAAAGAACCTTTTCTACTTTCCATTTTAGTCATTGAAAGTTGTATTAATTGCAATCAGAAAATCTGAATTTTCATTGAATGACCTCATCTCCTCCTCTCAGGTACTTCAATGAGATGTCTGCACAGGGCTTGCGAGCGAGGACCGTGTCCAGTCCCATCCCCTACACCCCCTCCCCCAGCTCCAGCAGACCCATATCTCCTGGTAGGTCGTTGTAAGATGGCCACCTGAGGATATAAAGCTGTCGACAAGTAATTTATCGTCAAAGAGACTTGACAACACATCTATAAAAAGGAACTTTGATATCGGTCAATACTTTTGTTTCCAGAAAACAAACTTTGACATTGTACCAAAGCGTATTATTTAAGTCAGTCATATCTAGTGTCGAATCTCTTTCATTGATTACATTACATTGATACATTCCCAGACTGGATAACAGTGAAGTAAAATGGCTTAGCCTTTAGTGTCAGTCCCACTTCCTGTTTTCTTCATTAATACATCTGGCTGCACCTGTTGCCCACTGTTTCTTCAGGAATCAGGAGAGTCATGAAATGTCATCATGTCTGCTTGCCAAATTCCTTTATCTGAATTTAAGGTTCTCAATACAGAATGATCTCGGCGCTAAAGAGCTCACAATGGCACAAACGGCGTCTAACAGTTTTAACCTTAAGGGTAACCAGAGGGTGGGTGCTACACTTAAATAACAAGGCAGTGGTTCGGAAAGAGTTTATCAACCGTAATGGCCATATGAGCACAGTGAGGAGGGGCAGCCATTACCTGACTGAACACACACACTCGCATGCATTAACATGCTTGTGCGGGAGGCTCGGTTACACAAACAAAGCAAAGAGAAGCACAGGTGTCAACACACAAAGAGGCTCAGGTAGACATTACTCCATTATATCTTTTAAATGGCAAATCATTGTTTGCTGCTATCTCACTCCTCAAATATTTAATCGAGAACTTTTAAGATTATACAAGACAGTAATAGTCAGCTATTACATTTTTAGCGCAAAACCCAGCAACAAATTCAAAGCTTGAAGTGAATTGTGCTCCTGGTGTTGATATCATCAAAGTGAATGAGTTGTTGAAGCTGGCAAATAATGGCATTTTGTATATAATATAGTTCAATATATTGAATGACTGAGCATGTGCTCGAAGGAGGGAAATGACTGTCCAAATAAACAACGTAGAAAACATAATGAAGAAATGGCACGTCAAAATGTATATATTTGGCATTCATGGTGAAACAAAACTCCAATCTGCCATACTGCACTGGCCTTCAGGCAAATCCCTAGAGGTGTTGTTGTGTCCTAACACAAGGACATAACACATAGGGAGTTATTCCGTGTCCGCTCAATTGTGTTGGTGTGATTCAGCAGGATATCAGATTACAGCCTAAATGTTTGCACGGTGATAAAACGGATTACAGGTGGCTGAGCACTGCTGTTTCACCCTTCTGTCTGCCAGCTATAAAACGCATGGTTCCTGATGTCAGCTGTTGAATAAAGAATTAGCTGCAGTTCATTATAAACAACAGGGTTCCTACGGTCATTAAAAACCTGGAAAAGTCATGGAAATTCAAAATGTAAATTCCAGGCCCTAGAAAAGTTATGTAAAACAATATTTTCCCCAAAGTTTTGGAAACGTCATGGAAATGTAACCAAAGTTGCATCAAATATAATTTATATTTTATCTAATCGCCGAAATAGTAATACTATAATGATAATAAATACGGTATAGTAATGAAACGCAAAATGGCATTTAACTGACAAGGTATTTTGCTGGTGAGAGATTTGAGTTGCTTTAGCCTGTAGAAGCTAGTAAGCCTACTATTTGATTTGTTTTAGATTGGATCAACATGTTTCATATGCAGACCTTATTTTCCAGCTTACCATGTTAAAATATTTCAGTGGTACCACTGAGAAAGAGTAATCTTTTTGGTCATGGAAAATGAGGTAAAGGTCATGGAAAAGTCATTGAAAATCATTGGTGAAAAAGTGTATGAACCCTGAAACAACCAGAGTTTATAGTTAAATATACTGACGTGGAACAGTATGTGCTAGTTTCTCTTCATGTGTGTCTCCCTGTCTCTCTCACAGGTCTGTCATATGGCAGCCACACTGTGGGCTTCACTCCTCCGGCCACACTGTCCCGAGCCGCCATCTCCCACTACAACACCCCCGCCCTGCTCGTCCACGGGAGCTCCTCTCACGCCGTAGCGGTAAGTCTCACACACACACACACACACACACACACACACACACACACACACACACACACACACACACACACACACACACACACCAGGGCATGACATTAAGGATTTTGGGAGATGGCCCTGTGGGCCATCTAAGCTAATTTACAGATGGCCCTGAGTCCAATAGAGATGGCCCTGAAGAATGCGCGCGGACGAAATGACTCACGAAAGGTTTGGGGGACCTGCAGGTCTTAGATGCTGTCTGGTGCATTCTCTAGAATTATAAGATGAACCACCACAATATTGTATTGTACAATTTCAATTGTATTCTTAATTTCACTTCTTCTTGTTTGTGTTTGCTGATTCAACGACTCAGTGGCCCTCTGTCTGTCAGAGGGCCACTGACTGGGGTTGAAGATGGAACATTTTGAAGGGACACTCCCTTTCTGGAGATCTTGGAATCTTTTCTCCAGGTGCTTGATGAGCACATCTGCAAACACATACAAAATGTCAAATTATAATCCCTGTCTCTGGACCACCATAAAAAAATCATTTATATCATAACAAATGTGAAATTATATTCCTGTCTCTGGACCACCATAAAAAAATTATCTATTAAAACATGTTATGCCCATATTTACTTATGAAGAAAATATTTACTTTTGAAGAAAAAATATTGAATATTTACTTTGAAGAAAATATTATTGGGCACATACCTATCACTTTGATTCTCTTTTTTCGGGGGGGGGGGCTGCAGCTCAGTCTTTCTCTTCTTTCCAGGTTGTTCACCTTGCTTTGGTGGACTAAGAAACATTGTAATACACTCTGACTTTAAATTATTTGATCATTATGTATTCAGCATCAGAATCCGTAACAAACTGAAATTCCCGCGAAAATGTGGTTGCATTCGATTCATTGTCCGGGTAGTATTCAGTTGCGCCACTTATGTGACAGACAAGAATAGTCAACTCTAATGTCTAACACTTAATGTGGAGAAAGAGATGTCCTGTATGGGTTGATTGTGCGTTGATCTGTTGGTAATGCCTCGGGGTTCCGGTGGGCATGTAAACAAATGTATAATGCTGCGCTATACTTTGTGGCCTCACCCAGTTGCATAGCGACACTTATTGTTTAGGTGTCTTTTAATAAGCAGGTAGTCATATCATTAGCTAGAACTAGCTGGATCTGATCGATATGGACATAAACGCGAGTGAAGTCTAATCTGACGGGAGAAAGAGATCACCTGCTGCTGACGAGTCGACACGCAGCTCTGCATAATCACATGCAGCGGGTGAGCGGAACAAAACACACACTTCAGGTTAGAATATCACACGTAGCTATTTTAATTACTTCTCAAACTACCTAAACTAGTTATAGATGTGTTTAGTTTTACTGTCGGGTCACTCATTACTGGATCCGCGAGCTGCATGAACGAGAGAGAACGAACTGTCAACCGGGGGGGGGTGAAGAGCACGGTCGTGAACTGTCAATGGGGGGGGGGGGGCACAGTCGTGAACCGTCAACGGGGGGCGGGGCGCACGCATGTGAACTGTTAGCGCCGTGTTATGCATGCCCACTGCACCTCGCGGGAGTGCGCACAGCGTAAAGCCAAAACTCAGACATTTCAATGATTTGTACGGCAAAGTTGGGTTTGGAAACGGTATCATTTCCTTTTTGGCAGGCATGCTTAACACCGGAGCCTCGCTGCGGGGAAACTTTGGCGCTGTTCCGAGTTTGTTCTAATCCGTCAAAATGACGGACTGCTTTCAGATTTTTCCGTCATTGTTAAAAAAAATCCGTCATAGGCGGAAAATATTCGGTTAACGCGACCTCTGGCTTTGACCTTGTGGTTGTGGCGAAAAATTATTTATAAAGAAGAGCTGCCATGATTATGGGTTTAGTTGAGGAGACTTTTGAAGATGAGACTTTTGAAGATGAGAATAGGTGCACTCATCCAAGAATTAATGCAATACAGTTATAATATAATACAAAGTCACATTGCAGTACTAAAACTGAAGACATACTGTGTTTGCAGGTTGTCGGGGTCAGCCACATCTAGAATTGTGGTCAATTCGGTGGACGCTCAGGACTTTAACTTGCAATTTGTGTCTTTACAAAAAGCCTCCTCAAATGCACTTCAGCCCACTGGTTAGGTAGCAGTAGGGACAATGCCAAACAACACCATGCTGAGTGAGCATACACAACTTTCACAAACATCCATCTATCAGCTGTGTGGGATGTTTTTGTGCTTGGTTCCCATGCATGGCACAATTTCTATATAATTTCAATATAAAAATGAGCCCCGTGAACTGAGTTTTAAACTGAAGCATATCTGCTCATAGTCCGGTAATTACCTGCTAACGGAAACTCTGCTACACAACTATTATTATTATTATTGAAATATGACCGGTAAGTTTCAAATTAGTCCGGTAAAATAAATTCTGCCCGGACATTTGACCGGCGAGAAAAAATCCTAGCGGAAACCCTGCTTCACATGTAGGCCTACTGAGTTCTGAACTTGCCATTTCGATCTAGAAAGGCCTTTGATTTAATTAAACACAATATAGGCACTCCACTATGCTGTTGTAGTATTTACTGTATCTGAAGCTCTTAATATGATTGCTCATATTTCAAGCCATCTTTTTCCCGGCCCCTTGCTTTGGATCATTTTCATCAACCGGCCCCCATTCCAAACTAATTGAATAGCCCTGGCATCTGGTTTACATTCAAAACATGATGGTATATTTATGAACAGGCAGCTGTTTGATCAAGTCACTGATTTAATAATACTAGGGATGCTCCGATCGCCAATTTCGGGGCTGATCGCCGGAATCAGTATCAGCCGATACCGATTCCGATCGAGTGGGCGGGGCCTAAATGGAAGTTTTAAACATCACTTTAAATCTTCCATTTAAAGTGATGTTTAAAACTCAGTTAATGGGGCTCATTCACTGGCGCTTCCACAAACAACAATCAACTTAATTATTACATTCAAATGATGAACATTATTCAAGTTTACATTCACTTTGGATAATAACACGGGAGAATGAGCGGAAGCGCTCTCTTTTCCTCTCTCCCTCTCTCTCTCCCCCTCTCTCTCCTGACAGCCTGTCAGTATCTCATGCAGCTCACTGATCCAGTAATGAGTGACCCGACAGTGAAGAATAAATATATTTATAATAACTATTAGGTCAGCTTGTTCCAGAGGTAGATAAAATAGCTAAGTGTGTTAGGTCTAACTCTTGTGTTTCGCTCCGCTCACCGGTCCAGCGGGCGGAGCTGCAGGATGTCTGCTTCACACACGTTGCATACCGCTATTTTACTGTCTTTTTCGGACACCTTAAAATAATGCCAGACCGGTGAAGCCATTTTGGCGAGCTTGTTTTGCCGCACACAGAGAAAAGTGTCATGTATTTTAAGTCATGCGATCGGCTCTCGCGATCGGCATGTTTAGAGAGCACCGATCGATCGGTAGAGAGTGAGTATCGGCCGATCTCGATCGGTGAGCGATCGATCGGAGCATCCCTAAATAATACTATGTTATGCTCTAATCCCTTTCTATGGAGCCAATCCAGCCCAAACGTAGACCTTTGTTCCCACTGGTCTGTGAAGTGTTGTTCCTCCATCTCATGTTTTCTGCCTCTCGGGTATTTTACATCTATCCATGTTCTCTTGGTGCATGTGGATGGTACAGACCACATCTCTCCCATCACCCCTCAGCCCACCCAGGACCATGACAAGGGAATAATTCAATCGTGGAGAACTGAACCTCAGACAGATTACATTTTTCTCTGAACCCTTTCTTCTCTATCCATTCCTCTGCCTGGAATTACAGTTGTCGGTACATGACTAATAGCTCAGCTTTTTCCTCTCTCAGTAGTTTCTATTCCTGAAACAGTTTAGCTGCTGAGACGGCCTTTATTTACTTTATAGTTATCCAGCCCAATTGTCTTGTTGATTGTATCCATTCGTTTTTTCCATCTTTGCCACACAAGTTTTAAATGCTGTAGTTTCAAGATTTAAAAACGTTATTGTCTCGTTATGGCAATGGAAATCTCCTCCAACAATACAACATAAATATATATATAAGAGATGAAACAATAAAACACATTTAAAAGACAATGAAAATAGTCAGGGCCATCCCTGGCCAACATGAGGCCCCACGCAAAGTTATATGATGAGGCCCCACGCAGTCTGCATGATCGGCCTGTAGGGAGGGACGGCCCTGAAAATAGTGCAAGAAGAAACAAAGTAGAAATAAAATAGTGCAAGATTTTGTTGTAAGACCAATGTGCAGGTAATGAAGAATCAATGTAAACTAGATACATGTCAAATGCAATAAGCTAAATTTTGCAGAGAATGTTGTCAGTGAGCAACAGTGTTGTGCTAGTTACTGAAAACCAGTAACTAGTTACCATTACTAGTTACTTCATTTCAAAAGTAACTCAGTTACTTTACTGATTACTTACACCAAAAAGTAATGCGTTACTGTGAAAAGTAACGTTTTAGTTACTTAAAAAAGGGCTCCCATTAATGCCCTTATAGCCTTCATTTCAGTACTGTTATTGCATTGGAGAATAATACAATCTGTTGATCAACTTGACATGCATTATATGCAATCTGGATAGCATCGATATTAGCTGGCTTTACATTTTTGTATATTCTTTCTCCAGGTAGTTGGAAAAAGTGTTCCGTCCCATATACCGTGTGCCGCCCGGACATGCTATCATGCTAACTAGCTCCCTGAAAGCGGGTGACTCCACTGTAGCAATAGCCTGCATGTGTTCTACAACATACCGTGCAATGGCTTTATCGACTTTTCCCTGGCTAGCAGTCCCTTGGTTAAAATCCAGCCGCTGTTGCTTAGGTGCAGGTGGAGGAGGAGTGGCGTTGGATGAGTCTGGGTCTGTGCCGGTCTTAGCTACTAGCTTTGTCCCAGCATGTTGTTTTTGCAGATGTTTTAAGAGATTTGAATTACTGGTTTGGGCAGTAGATAGGATCTTTGACCTGCCAGGACACAACTTACATTTAACAGAAACTTTCTTTTCTTTGTGCTCGACAAAAGTGAAATAGTGAGAATATCTCCAGGTGGAGAAACTAGACTTGAGCTCCGCCGCCGCCATGATAGTCTTGTTAGTAAACAACACAAACACGCCCACAGCCCGTCTCCGTATGTGACACAGGAAGTATCTAAGTACATTTACTCAAGTACTGTACTTAAGTACAGTTCTCATCTCTGTTCGCCTGGCTGTTGACTATATAAAAAAACTAACGGAGTAACGCACCATGTAGTAACGGTAACTGAGTTACTGAATTTAAAAAGTAATGCGTTAGAGTACTAGTTACTGCCAAAAATAACGTTACTTTGTAACGCGTTAGTCCCAACATTGGTGAGCAAGTTGATGCAGGAGTCTATATAAATGTACATAGAATAGGAAAAACTGAAACAAATTTCAAATTAAACAAGGTACAGTGAAATAGTATACTGTTTATTGTAGTAATGTTATAAATGTATTATACAAGATAAAGCACATTCATTTAAGTATTCAAAAATGTTCTCTCTCTCTCCAACAGAGGCCCTCTCCAAGAAGAAGCAACAGCCCCGACAAATTCAAACGTCCAACGCCCCCCCCCTCCCCCAACACGCACTCGGGGGCCCAGCAGGCTCAGCCCCAGCTCCCGCCCCCGGCTCAGCCCATGGTCCAGTCCATGTCCTCCCCGGCAGCGATGTCGCAGCACGCAGCACAGCAGCCTCCCTCCCAGCCTTAATGCAACACACGGTTTCTTTCCACTGAATGCCACGACGCTACCGCAAAAGCAGCTTCTATCATTACCAGCTCTGGAAGTCAAGTTTCTTACTCTCTACCAACTCCATAAAACAAGCCGCTTCAAAAGTTTTAGAGGGGAAACAAGTTGGCGGCTCACGCTCGGTGAAGCTAGCCACCTGCCAAATCCACACGTGGCGTCACTTAACTACTCTTAAAAAGGAATGGATGGACTGAAAAATAATCGCTTCTGGGATTTGTAGGCCAATTATTTGTTCCACCTTATGTCTTGTACATGATGTTTTTTTTTTTTCATTTGCTTGGGACTTTAGCTGGTTGGAATTGATGTTGTGGCGCTTCTAAGATAGCACAAACAGCACATAAAGTACGTTTTATGGTTGTGTTTACCGATATGTTGGATGTTTGGATCAATGGATGTATGGAAAGAGAAATGGACAAACTGATAGATGGATGTGGTCGGTTCTTTTCATGCCTATAATATGACACTTGATTGCAGTTATGTACTCCAGCTCACCCCAGCCCCTCTGTCTCTGCAGCAGTGTCCTCACCCCGGCCCCGAGCTGAACGGCTTTAATTTGGTTTAACGGTGACATAGAGGAATGCTTGGAGTTTCTCCGTTATTGGGCATTCATCAAACCAATGTTGTTTTAGTTTCTGAAAGCATTCAAAACTGCTGCTCTTCAGTTAAAAAAATAAAATAAAAACAGTAAAATGGACACTGGTACATCAACCACAGATAAATGTCGCCTTCAAAGGTGTTTAAAAATGTAGTCTGAGGTGTTACAACATAGTCATGTACTCAGTCTCTCTCTCTTTCTCTCTCTCTGGTGTGTTTCTGAAAGCTTCTATCATCCTTTTGGATATTCCTCATCAGAAAAAGGAAAAAAAAAAATAACGCTCTTTACACTAAATATACTGCTACAACATTCTAAATGAATGGTACTGTTGAACAACATTTCTATGTATGATTAAAGCTCTTGAGATGATGACCTCTGTCTTGTTGTCAGTTGTTTTAATAGCATTGTGCGGGTTAAGATTCACATTTTTAGTCTCTTTATCCTGCCAAACCCCAACAGTAATTCAAAGGGAAAATGTTTGTGCCTTTTTTAAATAAATCTGCACCATCAAAGCTCACCCAGGCATAATGGGAGAACTATGCGTTTCTCACATTACACAGACGCCTCGGGCTTCTCTACACTTCACCACTGGTAAGATTCAATGTTTTATTATTATCATGACTCAGTTTACTGCTGGGGTTTTTGACAATGCACTGTCTGAATTATTTATACAGGTGTTGTTGTTTTGAATGTCTTTAGTGTCCAAACCTGTTGTGCAAGAGTGTGGCCTCAGTAAAACCACCATTATTTTGTAAATCATCATTGTCCGTGACACAAGCTTGAAGCTGCAGCAAAAAACGAGCCAAATGAAATGTAAAAGTAGTCGTTACCTGAAGGCAATTCTCTTGCCCCACTCGCCATTCGATGTTTTGGCCATATTAATTGCTACAATGTGTACGGACACATTTTTGCCTATCATTAAGTTGTTTCTGCAAATGTTTTGATGAGCCACAAATTTCATATAGGACTTTGTCTAAATGTTAAATGTGATATTTGTCTTTTTTCCTTCCTTTAAGCCAGGATCCCAAGAAGTTGCCTATAGTCTCTATTGTCAGTATGTGGAGAACGTGTTGCACCGCATACCCTTTTTTGTGACATGTTGTGCCAATCATAAAAACAATACATTGGAGGCCCTCGTTTGCTTTTTTGGGGTCTTCCCTTCCCTGTGGTGCGTTTGGATAGGTTGTTGTGGATGTAAATGGTCTGCAAAGGCAACAAATTACTCTATAAAGAGTTTCTCTCCCACCTGCCTCAAACACCCTGCTCTGACTCCTTTGTTTACGTGACATCACTATTTTACTCTCACGTTTCTATTGGCTAGCGGTCTGACCCATTGTACGTCATATGCCAAGGGCGCTCTAAGCGGTTGACTGATCACAACAGAGCCGGCCAGCTAACCAATCAGAGCAGACTGGGCTCTGGTTTCAGACAGAGGGTGAAAAGAGGTGCTACAGCACAGGCAGTATGAGATAAATTAAGCACTTATTGAACATTAAAGCATATAAATATCAGAGTAGAGGCACACTAAATATGAATCTGACATCTTTAAGATTAAATAATAAATCACTGGGTATGCTTACAAAAACATGTTATGATCAAATGTAAAAAAGATGACGTTGAAATGTATGTGTTGAACTATTTCAGCCTAGACCAGAGTGGTGAACTCATAAAGTTAGCAATGCACTGCAGAGTCACTTCATCTATTGCAACACATCTGCATCATGTTATAAGCCTCTTAAAAAAAGCTGCTCCATTGACTCTTGTTTCTGTGCCAGTATGTAACTTCCAGTTCCTCGTTGGTGGTTCACACCGGTTCTAACTGGCTGAGGAGGGGTTTCCATATATCAATCATTCCAGGATCATTTAACATGGTAAACGTTTGTAATGTGGGGGCAATAACCTGTGGTAAAGATGACAGCCTGGGCAACACATTAGGCGTCCATTAGGGCTCTGCAGGGAACTCACAGGACATCAAATATACACCCCATCATGACATGAGTATATCTTTGTCCAAAGACTTGCTGAGCGTTCCCTGTGATTTTCTCCCGCGTCGCAGAGCTCTCTTGCTTCTGAAGTCAGCAACCTGAACTAATCCAAGTAGGAATCTGGGCTGGAGACTTAGGGTGGCCCTGCTGGGTGCTAAAGGGGCCTTTGACCCTTTGCAGCTTTATGGTGCTCAGCGGCCGTAACCAAGAGACATTTATCCAGACTGCAGGGTGGCTCTGTATGTTTTAGCGCCTGCCAAGCCTCTTACCGAGAAGAACAGCAGGCTGCTGCTCCTCCCGTGTCAGAGAAAACACTTTAAAATAGCAAAATATCACATCAGCTTGTGTAAAGCTGTGGGACTGAATGAATAATGTGAGCTCTGCAGCGATATGTGTGTGTTGGGGCAATATGTTCTTACAGAAATTATGTTTCACATTTGCTCAATAAATTGTTATTGTGACATAAGATTTTGAAACATCAGATTTCACAAAGAGAAAATGAAAAAAAGTATTATGATGAATACCAAACAGCTGGTACCAGTGAACACATGTATATGCCACGTTTTTGTAATAGTTCATCCATATTAGAAAAAAGTAAATAAGTAATTACGCTGTTTTTGATCTTCTCGATGAGGCGCATGCTATCACAAGGTTCCTGGTTTTTTTATTAAATCTGATTGCAACAAATTGCATTTCTCATGCCCCTTTAAATTTCAAAGGATTGAGATAGAAATAACCCATTTAGTCTGACTCGACCAATGCCTCTGTGTTCTTAAGTTGATAGGAAGACAGTGTTTCCCTCCAGGAAGTGACAAGGAAATAATTAATAAGACTGTTATTCCAGACAGCCTAGATAAAGGCCAATAATGGTATAGGTCGACAGTGTTCTCCACCCTTGCAGTGTAAGCACTAGTGTAATATGAAAATGGTTATTTCAAAAAGGGTGCTGATCCAAATGATTTTCTCCAGCGTTATACTTGCACGTTATTCTTGTGCTTTGTGCCATCGCAGTGTTGAGATACTGAATCGGTTTTGTATGTAAGGCAGTAACAAAAAAGATGAAACAATGTGGCTTTGCAAAGCTTCCACCATATCCCTTTTATTATTATAGTGTGGCACCAGTGTGAACATGTACATATATAAATGTATCGAATAGCTAGCATGTGAAATTCAGCACCAACATTGATTGTGTTCCTTGCGTGTCATTCCTGTTCTCACTCCCAACACTCCCTCACATCCAACACATTGTCCCCCACATGCACTACATCTGGTTGATACTGGTTTAGACATGTCAATGCTATGCCAGTAGGTACAATTAACTGTGCCTCCCTTGTTCTTTTTCCACATAATTTTTCCGGCAGGAGGGGATTATGAAGCCTAAATCTGTTCTGTAAGACCCTTCCTGGCAGCAGACCTCAACTATGGGAAAAAGCATCAAAGTTCCTGAAGAATTTAAGGTGCATTGAGTGTTAAAACCAGTTTGACCTGCTCTCTTCATCCCTCCCCTGTTCTTTCTTTCTTCCCCTCTTCTTTCATCTTTCATCTTTCTCTTTCCTGCCCTACTTGACTTTTTTCCTTCTGACTTGGTTCCACTGTGTTTCTGACCTGAGGTTATGAGAATGGGTGCAATCACATGATGATAACTTTATGATGCTGCTGCAGCAATGTGACCAAGGCGCTTTCGGCTCTTATCCAATCAGTATGAATGCAAGATGTGTTATACAATTAAAGCTATTCTCTCAGGGTGTAGGTTTATCATTCCCTTTTTTCCCCCCCTTGCCATCTATTTAATTTGACCATTCTGTGTTAAAAGGTGATTGACATATTCCTAATGAACCAGAACCCTAAGTATATCCTTTCGTCATCCATCCTCTCTTGTATTCCCTCAGGTTATTTTTAACTCTTAGTAGCATAGGCTCTCAACATGTTGCTTCCTATTTCTGGACCATTCTCATAATAAGACTTGATTAACCTCTTGTTAGGTTTTAGTGCTTTGTGATTTCATTCAATAGTTTGTGCGTTTTTTCTTTACTCAGTGCTCAACAGGAAGAGGACTCCAGGCAGTGTCCCTGCTGCCGGTGCACTGTGGAGCTGTTATTACATCCATCAACCGGTTCAGACTGGACTCCTGGCAGTAAAAACAATGTTCCTGAGAGAAGTATCCCATTGGCCTACCAGCCCCCATCGTCAGTAGCCATGAACCCAATGCCTATAGCTTGACACAAGTATGTTAATATGAGTTCATCCACTTTAAAGATGTGTAGCCTATATGATTTCTAGACTGAATTCTAATTTTAACTTTTTCTTTTTTAAGTGCTTTATTATAAGAATTTGAGTTGGTCCGGAAACCTACAGGTAAACAGTTGTTGTGGTTGTTAATTATTGTGTCTGTACGTGTGCATTTATTCTGATACGTAACATTTCCGATGTAGTTTAGAGAAAACAACAAGTCCTCAGTCTGAGCCATAAACACATGCAGCTGTGCGGTGCGCTCCTCGCGCGCGAGAGGAAGCAGCGCCTTTCCTCCTCGAGCTGCGTTAGAGCGGCTGCAGGACCAGCAAGAACAGCTTTGAACCGGTTTTGTCGCGGCTACAAAGCACAGGAAAGGATGAACCCTGCGCCTTATTGAAGCAGAGTTCTGACTTGACACGCGGCTATCAAATATCCCAGCTCTGCAGCATCCGCGTGCTTGGTTATGTCTTTTGTAGTTATTTTGTAAGAAGGGATTTTATTGGCAAAACCATCCTACATGGAAAGTTCCCGCAGAGCGCGCGGCTCGGCAGGGTCCTGCTGCTGTTATTGTAGATGCTGAGGTGAGTGCCGCATGTGTTTTTATAACAAGAATAACAAGCAATGTGTGCCTGGGTTTGTATCGAAGTAATAAGATAACATATGGTCAGAAACTACGGTTATTGTTGTTAGAGAATAGAGAAGATGTCATGCATTTAAAGAAGACCTACAATACTTTTCGTCAGGATATTGTTGTCTTTTAACTTTAATGAAAAGTTATCTGTTTACTGTCAACATGCTGTAAACCTGCTGTGTAAGCAAACACATCTGAAAGGAGCTTTGCACCAACCCCACATAAGGAAGTCTCATTGTAAACAAACTAAGTGTGACCAACAAGAGTTGATGTTGCTGCAGTGATGTCTGAAGTTGCTCTGGGGTACAAATTATTTATGAGAGAGCTCTAAAACATCAGTCAGCACAGTGGAGTCTCTCTTTAAGGGTCAACGCTCACTCATGGAGGAGGCAGGTTAAAGGTGCAGGAGGGGGGCTCGAAGCAGTGCAGCTTTCTTTACTTTCTCCTCCTCTAAGGTGTGGTTATAGAGACAGGAACAAAAGGGCCAGTTGTCAGTGGGTAACTTGCAGTCAGTCAGTGTTCAGGACCTCACAGGTGACTAGCCTGTTTGCAGAGGCTGACTGCTGCAGCAGCCTTTACTACATCAAGGCTACAGTCTATGGGCTACACGTAAGTGTACATTTTTGAGGTCCGGTATAAACACTGTTGCTGATTATTTGAAAAATAATAATTTTCCTGTCAATTTTACAAATGGAATGTTTGTTGTTATGTCATCCACAGGACCCCCTTTTCTGCCTGAGCTGTAGCAGACCCCAGGGGGCAGCAGAAACATCAGTGTCATGGCTTCTTCTACTGATGTGCTGGACGGAGGCTGGGGATGGGCAATTGTTTGCGCCTCTTTCATGGCCCAACTCCTGGCCTATGGATCACCCCAGTCCGTGGGCGTCCTTTACCCCGAGTGGCTGAATGCCTTCCAGGAGGGCAAAGGCATGACGGCCTGGGTGGGCTCCCTGGTGTCCGGAGTGGGGCTAATAGCAAGTGAGTAGTGAACTTTGTAATAATGCAATGATCCTCCCCATGGGCCAACATAGGGTTAAAGAGACAAAACGTAACGTCAGTTTAATTAGATTAGCAAAAGTAATGATACAGCTGCGAAGTCATGTTACAGCGTCCTTTCACAGAGATAGAGCCAAATGGGAAAAAAATGTAAAAATCTTTCAGCACTATTTTTCCTTCTGATAATTGTTTCTGGCATTTGCTAATTACATGCTCAGCAGTAAATTGGTGTTTTGGCATGACTAACATTTATGGGCAGGGCCGGTTCTAGCCAATTTGATTTTTTTGAACATTTTAAAGTAAAATGCTTCAATCTGGTGCACTTTGAGGACACAATTACTAGAGACTATGTAGGGGGTACATACAACTCTAAAACACCCATATGAAAAAGATCAGTTTACATTTTAATAATCAAATAAGTATGTGATCATAACCAATAACCTACCATAGCCAATAACAAATAAATGTAGGCCTAACTTAGGCCTATTTTATTTGTGTTGTTCATTCACATCTTATTTTACCTAGTTAACTTTATTTATTTATGCATATTTTTTTATCTCTCCAGTTTTAAACGATATTTTTGGTTTACTGTCCTATAGTATTGAAATGATTTCACACCTGTTTATCCCAATAATTATAAGTGCCTTGGAAATATTTGTTTACATAAATTGTGATCAAAATGTTTAAGACCCACTGAGATAACTTAGACTAAAGTTAACTATCTAAACACTCAGAGTCCTTTACCTCACTGAGCCTCTCAGCCTCCACCGTTGTTGTAGAAACATCTTCTTTTTATATCCGTTAGAGTAGCTAGCACCAGATGCTAATAACAACAGCGTCGGTACCGGTGCACCCTCTCTCTCCCTCGCTCACTCCCACACTCGCTGCGGGCGTCAGATAAGCCAACATCCCCCACTTTCATCACTTACAGCGCCCATCGTACAGGGCAAATGAAACGTGAAACCGGGGTGAAAAGGGTGTTACATTTACTTAATTATGAATGTTGTTACCAGCGCAGCGCCCCCCCAGATCTGGCGCCCTATGCCAAAAACCGGCCCTGCTTATGGGCAATATATCTGCTGACGTTTCATTTATGAAGATACACCAAATCTGCTTAGCAGAGCAGAAAACACTCACCTTTACACTTGGCTTGTGTTCCATCTCAATCTCAATGCCACATGATACCAATGATAACTGACACACGATGCTTCATCAAAGTCTTAACAATGACATCCATGTGAAATACCAAGGAAGTTGTTTACTAAAGCTTTATCAACTACAGGTGTCAGGGAGTTAATGCATAACATCATGTTGGCTAGAGAGAAAAGGCAATGACGTAAATGATGTGGCTCCCTGAGCAGAGTTGCTGTAATTGTTATTCTCAGAGAGCAGAATTAGTGTGAGTCATCGATCCTATGAATGTGGAAGGATCGCTTTGCCCTTAATCTGACCGTAGAGGGAGGCAAAGAAAGACAGATTGAGGGACAGATTGGCAGAGAAAACACAGAGAGCTAACAAACAGTGTAATTGTTAAGTAACGTTATGTGTATGAAACGTAATACATAAAGAAAAAGAGAAGAGTCTGAACCTGTGGATTCAAAGTCAAATCTGGCCTGTGAACAAACATTAAAGCTCCATGATTGTGTTGAGCAAACAGGATCAGTGATAAATAGTTGTCTTTCCGCTTAAGTCAGAGCCCCTACCCCGGTTACTTGCTATCGCCTTTCTCAAAGGGTCTATGTGGAAATCATGACTGGACAGATCCGGCTTTGGTCCGTGCCAATTGTCTTGGAAGCCTGTCCCAGCTGTCTGACAGCTGCAACACTGCACTTCCCCCGGTTAGCAAGGAAGGAAACAGTAAAAATAGCATGATGAATGAGCCAAGTAATCTTTGTTTTTTTAGGAAGCCTTTATACAGAACACAACCAGTAAAGCTGCCTGATATCATCATTTTGTTTTGTTTTAGAAATGATTTTGTTCCCATTGTCACTCTCTTATCCCCTCTTTGTATCTCTCCCCCTTTCGTCTCTTTTCTTTGCCCCTGTCCTTTTAACTTCTCCCAGGTCCAATCTGCAGTGCCTGTGTTGACAATTTTGGGGCTCGTCCCGTGACCATCTTCAGTGGCGTAATGGTGTCAGGCGGCCTGATGCTCAGTGCCTTTGCTCCCAATGTCCAGTTCCTCATCTTTTCCTATGGGATCGTGGTTGGTAAGGAACCACTTGATGGTCATCCTCAAGTACCCCTGGAAACACTGTAATACTCTCACAAAGACACTCAGGTAGAGCCTTGGGTCTTTATATTGTGAGAAAAATAATAAGTTTGATGTTTTGTCATGGGAGGTTACTAAGCTTCTTAACCCTCTTACATATGAGAATCTTGAAGCACATTGTATAATAATTTAAAGAAGCAGGGTACATGTCAACTCTGACTATTATGCAACATTAAAAAGTTGACTAGCTCCTATATTACCATTTAAGTGAATACCATTTCCACTTACAGCATGTAGAATCACACTGAGACGTGACACTTGCACCTCTTTGTTTGACATTGCTGTTTGTATTTGTTGGCATGTTGACAGAAAAGTAATGATATGGCTTAGCCTGATCCCCATGTCACCCTTTGTAGCCTCCGCAGCCTCACCAGTGTGTCGGCGTTTGCCCAACACCACCTGTTATCACGCATTAAGAGACAGCTCAGCCGTGTTAAGCCTTGTGAACCCCCTCACTGTCGGCACGGCCTCTTCAAAGAGGCATCTCTGATAGGGGAGGCCATGCATATTTCAAGACAGTTATTTATTTTTAGAGATGCACTTTGATGATAGCTGTGGTTGAACATACACTTGCAGCTTGTTTATGAAAAGCTTGAATGCCCCCCCTTAACCTGAGCTAATGGCAATTATTTTCTGCCTGTCTTTATGTTTTGTCCTACATAGGTCTGGGTTGCGGTCTGGTGTACGCAGCCACGCTGACCATCACCTGTCAATACTTCGACAAGAGACGCGGCCTTGCCCTCGGCATTGTCACCACAGGTACTTCTGCCCCCCCTGCCCTGCGATCACTGGGTGCACACCACTTCTCCATGCTCACTTCTTTCATGTATGAGCTGCTGGGAGCCTTGGGATGCTGAGGTAAACATCTGTAATGCAGCAAAGGCACTGGTGACCAGTGCCTATATCTGGATTGGTTTGGAATCAAAACTCGGATGTTAATGGTTTGGGAACGTTGTCATATACTTTGAAGCTATGGGACAGTTTAATCATTCCATTATTATTTCAGAACTATTGAGCAATCTCATAGTCTTAATATGCTGTGTTAGTGTACTCAAGGGTGTGTCAGTACACTGTGATATCACTGTTGGGTGGTGTTAAAGGTGAAACAGAGCCCTCTACTTAAAATATAATAATTAGTCATTTAAGAATAATTATAGAATAATTAGATTTTTTACAGTTTTCTTGCTTTTAGACTAGTCAACATTTATATTTTGACTAGTCGTTAGAAAGCTGTGGGCAGACATTTTGTTCATCCTTATTTAGTTCAGTTACTTTTTCATGTTATTAAAGTCATTAGGTCGGCCCAAGTGGCTGTGTCAAAAAAAGGTTACAATCTGGGAAGACATTAAGAAGCTTAAATATAATATTTGTACCAGTTTGTTATAAAGATGTCAAATATTTCTACAGAAAGAAATATGTATGCCGTTGTGTTTAAAATGTGTTAGATTAAGAAATGTAAGATTCTATACATAGTGGCTTCATTTTTTACAGATTAATATGTCTCTTTTTAACACAAATATAAATGTTCTATCTTTCTCTTCTCACCAGGCACAAGTGTTGGAGCGTTCATATATGCCTCCGCTCAGAACGAGCTGATCGTGATGTACGGCCTGGATGGCTGCTTGTTGATCATCGGAGCCATAGCACTAAACCTCATGGCCTGCGCTGGGTTCATGAGGCCCCTCAACATGCCAGGGTACTACCTCAAACAGAAGGCCGCCCTGGAACGCAACACAGAGGAGCAGCTTTTCGAGAAGCCCCCTCTGGATGACCTGACAATCACAGCAGGTTCAACCTCAACCCCTCCAGATAAATCTCTGATGGTGAAGGAGATGCTTATCACCATTGATACAAAAGACTCAGCCGTTCAGACAGAGAAGAAGAAAGGCAGCTTCCTGGCTGGGTTGGCCATCATTAAAGTCATCAAGAAGAAGCAGCAGGCGTATTCCAAGTACATGCACTCCATGTATGAGATCATGCAGGACCAATCGATGATGTCCTTCTGCATTAGCATCTTCCTGTTCAGTCTGGGGGCTTTCCCTCCTGTGCTCTTTATAGAGGATGTGGCGATGAGCCAAGGACTCATGGAAGAAGTTTGTGTCATTCCTTTGGTATCAATAGGGGCTATCGCCTCTTGTGCTGGTAAACTGCTGCTGGGTATGCTGGTGGACATCAAGTGGATTAATGGCATCTTTCTGTATGCCTTCACCATGTTTGCTGGAGGTTTGACACTGTTCCTTATCCCTCTCACTAAGAGTTATCTGGGACTTCAGATCCTGTCCTTCATCCTGGGTTTCTTCTCTGGAAACTGGTCTCTCACCTCCTACATTACCACTAAGATCGTTGGCTTGGACAAACTGACTCAAGCCCACGGCATCCTCATGTTCTTCGGGGGCTTTGGGATCATGTTGGGACCCCCTGTTGTAGGTAGGAAGGCTATCTACATTTGCAATTGTATTGGTTGGATAGAGGTCTGTAGATATTTTTATTCTGTTAAAAATAACTAACATTGTGCCATGTTTTAAGAGACAATAAAAAAAACAAATTTTGAATCAGACAGGAAGGGCTTGTTGACTTCAATAGAGCCAGCTTGTCTTAATATAGCTGACTGCTGTATGTGCTGAGAATTCCTGCTGACTCTGCTCACAATGTCTGTTTCTTCTCATCACTTTCCAGGGTGGTTCTTTGACTGGACGCAGTCATATGACTTGGCGTTCTACTTCAGTGGGGGCTGTGTGGAGCTGGGAGCGGTAATTCTCCTTCTGCTAAACCTGCCCTGCTGGAAAAGGAAGTCCGCCAAGTCCTCTGAGAGTGACAGACAAGACGTCCAGTACACCAGCAACTGTGACAAAGTTGCCTCTGTAGCCTGAGTTTAAACACCTTTCATAAAGACTCATATCTCACACCTACTGCCAAGCAATTTTCCGCTGATACCCAAACCTTCTCTGGGAGGACTTCATTTCTTTGACTTTGCAGGTGTCCTCCTTACCTTTGCTGCCAGGTTCTAATATACCAAAATACTTGCCAGAGGTTTTGAAATACTGGCCTTTCTTCTGTACGTTGCCTGCATTTCTCAGGTTCAAACAATAGTGCAGATCTTTTTATAGGTTTGACTGTAATACCTGTGTTGACTTTAATTATTGCCTCATTTTACGAGGTGAACTGAACAATGTTGTTCAACTCCCAAATTTTGCATTGTGTTTACATAACACTTATTTTCTCTTCGCTGTAGCTCTTAAAAATAGACATATTGTTGTTCATATTACCTGGGAGAAAAACATTGTTGGTTGTTAATTCAACACAATGAGAACATTTCAACCCACTCTGAAACTGCACAAAGAATTCTCCGAGGAATCTTACTGGAACAGAAAATATACAGGGATTGATGAGAGAGAGAGCGCTTTTTGATAATCATCATTTTAGCAACACATTTTAATGGTTTTAATATACTTCATATCTAGACCACTATGTAACTTTGCAAAGCATCAATGATAGTCAATGCCTGTCAACACATAATGCCTGTTGGAACAATTCAAAAGCCTTGCTTTATAAATATTATTTTGAGTTCCACATACCTCGTGTTTCTAAGAATGAGAGACTTTTTGAAAAAGTGATGCTGATTCAAAAACATATAAAGACAATGAAGAGATCCTACTGTATTTCCAACCTTAACAGCATGTTGCTCTTTGTGGCATGATTATCATGACATCTGCTAGCGATTCATTTTGACCGGGCTGATCCTTTCCCATTTCCCATTATTGTTGTGTGTGCTATATGTTTACGTGTGCATTGTGTGTGTACCTGTCTGCACACGCATGGTCAAATACGTGCACAGGTTTGTATGTGTGTTCTATGGATTGTTTGATAAACTTTTATATTACCAATAGTTTGTAAAGTCCTATGTGCTATTGCATTTTATATATGCACAAAACAGGCCATAGAGCTGTAAAAAACTTTTTTTTTTAACGTTGGAAGATGATTATTGTGGTAATAATTGTAATAAAGACATTGCAATAGGCTTTTAGAATCACTTGAATGTTACACCACTACAAATGTATTTTTGATAGTTCCAGTTTCAGGCACAAGGGTACATCTGGGACGATAGCTTTTTGTGATGTAGAGTATTTACAAGGTGCAGATAAGCTAGAAATAGTACTGAACTAGAGGAGATACCCAGCCATTCTTATTTTGTATGCCAGTATTACAATATTCATGTATATTATTGTTTTATTTAAAAAAAAAAATGAAAACAATTGCCAATAAAATATTTGCATTTAAAACTGTCAAGTGTGTGATATACCTGTTAGGTGTTTGCCTAATTTAAATAAGAAATCTATTTTTTTTCTTCGTTAAATTCTTAATTCATTCCACTTTAAAAAAAATAATTTGTTCACTTCTTTTTTATAATATTAACATAATAAAAGTTTTCTTATTTATTGTTAGTATTCATATTTAAATGATAACCTTTTTTACAGTACTCCTTTTTTATCATTTCCGTTTCCATTATTTGTATTATGTTTTTTAGACCACAACAAAAGTTTACAGACATTTATTTTTAAAATGTGGCACTTGTTATGCAGGGGCACAATTCGGGCAAATCTCCCATGAAAACATAAAAAAACATGTCGTCCTTCCGCTTCCACTTTACCTCCTCTAACAGGAAAACTACACACTGCTCCCGGGGGAATCAGCTTTCATACAAAGTCAGTCGACCATTTCCATCCTCATGAGCTGCTTCTCCTTCTCCTGGCAACCCTATCAACGGTCCCCATGGTTACTCGTCACGTGACTAGCAACATAAACAATTTCCAAGAGAGCTAACATTAAGGTAGGAAGTAAGCTAGCCCAAACATTTTACTAACAGCATGTATTACTTATTGCAAGCCTAGCGTTTGGATGTGAGAACGATGGGTCGTTGTTGGCTGGACTTCCCGGGAGTTTCTGAGAGTGGAGCATTATTTATGTCGCGGGAGAGGGAGAAATACGTCTACATTTGAGATATGGAGAGTAGTCCCGGTGCGGTGAGCTGAAAAATGGGAGCAAGCGCTTCTGTGTCACTCTGTGTAAGTTTTGAACACTAGCTGCTGTCTTATAACATGGCTCCGTGTTTTCCAGTTGATTTTCCAATTGATTACACCTTGTGTAGGGCAGTTGTACTTGTTAATAAGTATTAAGAGCAGACTACCTTCTTAGCAGTTTCATTTTCATGAAATACCACACAGAAAGACAGCTGTTGTTGTGAAATGTATGTAATGGATGTATCTTTATTCAGTGGTGTTTACTTTAGTAATTAGTAAGTACTGCACTTGGGCTACATTTTGAGAAACTTGTACTTTTCTTGAGTGTTTCAATATTTTGCTACTTTGTACCCTTCTACAATTCAGAGGTAAATCGTGTACTTTTACTCCACTACATTTAGTAAGTCCCTTTAGTTACTTTGCAGATTTTATTAATGTGAAATATAAACCACACTAAATGTAGACTTAGTTACACCTGGATTTAATGCACTAACTACCTTACAGTCTACAAAGTGATTAAAACTAGCCAGCTTTGATAAACAAATGAATGCATCAATCATTATAATCAAAACATATAATATATATTGTTCTGAAATAGGACATTTTGCATTCGTTGTACTTTTACTAGAGTAACATTTTGATTGCAGGACTTTTGTAACATAGTATTCCTACACTCTGGTACTTCTACTTAGTACAAGATCTGATATTTAAATGTTTGGACTTGGGCCTGTAGCATTTATTCAACACGATTTCAATATCAAGAATAAAGATATCAAGATGTCGATATCAATAAATATGCCATTGTGTCTTCACTGAGTGTATTATTGTATTGATAATCAGCAAGCGTTTTCACATTTATGACATTGGTCAAGTAATAGAAGTGGACACTTTGTTCCACTGTTCCCCAGCTAATTTAACCTCTTAATATGACATGTTAAAGCAGAACAAAATGCTTCTGTATTTCTTGAAATGATCCACTATATCTTATAGCCTATTGAAGTTGTACTCCTTAAAACCTACATAATAAAATCTACAGTCAAGACCGTTTTCATGACTTGAGACAGTCATATCCACACAGCAGCTGAATGCATAAAACCATTCAACCTGCGTTTGAAAAATGCCTCTGTCTTTGTTATTTTGCAACTTGAGATGCATAGCCCACTATATCTTACTTACAATAAGGACACTGGGAACATATGAATGACCCCCTTAAAATGTAAGACACGCTGGAGATGAAAAACTCACTACTTTTATAACACCTCTGTCTATTCAGTAATGTTTCTGTTTGTGAATCAGCTGTTGCATGCATGTCCTCTTTCCATGCAGAGCGACCCGTCCTCAGTGAGCATCCTGAGGCCCTGTGCTAAGGTCAGCCCGGAGCCCCCTGCCCTCACCCTGGTCTCAAAGCCTGAACTGTCCGGAAGGTGTGTGTTTGCCGTTGCCTTAGAAACACTGCGAGAGGACGGGCAGATGGTCGATGGAATACCCGTTGTCCTAAGAGACATGGTGGAGTTCCTGGATAAGAATGGTAATTGAGGCTCATTCTTGCATGAGTCCTATGCTATTCTTAAAGTCCCTTTTAGCACATCCCTTCTCTCTTCATATCCTTCATCATTATATTGGTCTCTCAAGGAAAACAATACTCAAACATCTCCTGTGTGTGTACTTGATTTTGACCTCAGGACTGCACCACAGAGGGCTGTTCCGCCTGTGTGGGTCTGCTGTGCGGACCAGGCAGCTGAGGCAGCGCTCAGACTGTGGGGAGAGGGTGGACATGGAGCACGAGGGAGACGTCCCCACCGTGGCGTCGCTCCTCAAACTCTTCCTCAGGGAGCTGCCAATCGCCATAGTTCCTGAACGCCAGCGCAAACAGCTGGTTCTGAGCCTCAAAGGTATTTATTTGATTTGATTTAGGAAAGGTCAAATAGGCACAGCCTTAAACAATGGGCTTCTCTAGTACTTAAGATAAAAAAAGAGAAGTTATGAAAACCAAGTCAACATACATTTAAATGATTAAACAAAATATAAATGACAGCAACAAACACACAAAATGAGCAGAATAAAGTGAACTGTACTTATATAGCGCTTTATCCAGTCTTTACAACCCCTCAAAGCGCTTTACATACTACATGTCATTCATCCATTCATACAGAGCAGTACCACTTGCTCTAGGACCTAACATTCACACACCGTTGGCCATGCCGTCGGGAGCAACTCAGGGTTAAGTATCTTGCCCAAGGATACATCGATATGTTGACTGCACGGGCTGGGATCGAACTCACAACCTTCTGGTTGAAAGACGACCGCACTCCCTCGCAGCCACAGTCGCCCGCCAATCAGTAACATAATTGCTATACAAACAGTTTATCTCCTGCTTTGAAGATAGTCTAAACTCTGATGAGTGTGTCTTGAAGCACTAGATTAAAAGTCAAATATTTAAAGCCAGAATGAGAATTTGTAGGATGGTTGTTGTTCTTAATCCAATGTTTGTCAGACTCTGTATTTCTTGGAAGATTTTCATGTGTCCAACACTTCATCTTCAAAACAAATCCTTGCAAAGAAGTAGAAGTGAATATCCATACATGCGGAATTCAGTTTAATTAATGTTGTGATGTGTTTGTCTATTTTTAAGGATATGCAAATGAGGCAGAGATTAACCGGTCTCTGAGAGAAAACATTTGCCGCCTGCCTGATGACAACCTCACTATTTTGTTGTACCTCATCCACTTCCTGTCCAGAGTGGCCGCTCACAGAGAATATAATCACATGCCTGTGGAAAATCTGGCAACAATCTTCGGGCCTTGCATATTTCAGTAAGTTGTTTTTGTTACAGCCACATTTTAAGACCTGAACTTGGACACACTGTCCTTCTAATAAAATCTGTACGCTCTGTGTTTACTCTGACATTAAGCTTAAACCCGTTTTTTAGACTTTTCAAAATATTGCTTTTCCCACAGTTTTGAAGAAAGATACAGCTGGATTTCTCTAAAAGTGTAATCAAGAACAATGTAAACGTCAGCAAATGAGAGTACAGATGTTTCCTGCACAATCAATGGTTATGGTTGTTTGTCGTAGTCAAATACAGATGTAGAGAAAAAACCCACTTTGTTAGTTTCTCATGAAATCAAACAAACCCAGTTCTGGTCCCATTTACCAGCTTCAGTTGGTCTTTTTTTCTGCACCACTAAGTTTGGGTGGATTCACGTTTGTCCCGAAAGGAAATGGGTGTGGATGAATCAGGATTTTTTTCTCCAGCTTCTCCCCCTCCTGTTTACAGAACATAGCCATCATTGTAAACAACCACAATCTCTAGGGAGACACACTCGACAATTAGATTTGTATGGTTGGAAAGGACATATCCTACGTCGTCAACACCCATTCAACTGCCCCCATCCCTTGATCTCCCAGTCTATCTATGTCTGCTCTGTTCCAGACGTGAACAGCATGTCAGTAGAATGTGGTGTTAGTCACACCATACAATTCTGCTTTTGAAGGGAAAATGTCATGTGCTTATGATTATAGCTAAGGGGAAGAAAGAGTTGGCATGAGATGCTTGGAAAAAGTTAGGGGTGGGTCTAGCAGCAGAGAGTTGGAGACTGTCCTTTGCATTTCTTTCTGGATTTACATTCACATAGAAAGAGAATAATAGTGTAATGGTTTAGTACAAATGGGGGTAATAATGACGGATACATGCTGCAAAATAATGTAAACACCACTTTAACGTAACCCACTTAATTTTTCTGTTGCTTTTGTCCAAGATGGAAATTATATTGCCATCAATCCCACATAAATGACTTGGTGTGACAGACAGTGGAGCACATGTTCGTGCCATGCAGCATATGTGACGGCTTATTTGGCCCCCACCCAATAACTCATGCATGTTTATCAACCAAGACTCCGAACAGCTTGTTCCCTGTAATGTAATCCATGTGGAACACTTCTCCGGTCATCCCCGTGACTCGTCTGCTATGTAAACACACATCCATTAATACTCACATGTTTCCCATTCTCTTCCCTGGATGTATGCTATGTTAACCTTTACCTAACATGCACACATTATAAACATCCTTAATATATAGTGGATGATGTCAGCAAAAGCAGTTTATCTAAATAAATAGCTGCTTCCAGGTAAACATGTGGAGACTATTTAAGGTGGCGCTTATCTCTGTATTGTAAATATAATGACCAGAAGCTGCACATATTTCTGAAAGTTGTCATCGTCACAGTGAAATTACACAATCGTTTACAGCGTGACTTTTTTAATTTGGTTAGTGGGTGATCGGTGATGGACTTTCCCGAGTGTAAGACTTTGATTGACCTAATACTGTCTGAGCAGTTTATCTCAGTTCACTGCTGCCTCCTTCCACTAGGTGGACCCATTTCCATGATATTTGTTGCACTACACAGTACTGCACTGTATGTACATTGTGATTTATTTGTATGCAGTGTTCCTGCGGGACCCAGGATGCTGGACGATCAGAATGTGTGTAATGCCCTGTTGCACCATCTCCTGAGGCACCACCAGGATCTATTTCCAATCCCAGCCGAGGACACAGTGGCCTCCTCCATTTCCTCCTGCTCCCCTCCTCCTCCGACCCTATCCGCCCTTTCACACTTTGAGGTGAACCATGTTTTTTTTCTTCTATCCTTCATCAAAAATGGTTTCTCTCTGATCAATTGTTGTCATCTGTCTTGTTACACTTTGTGATTTTAATGCAAAAATAATCAACAAGATCACAGCCTTTATCAACAACATAACTATCTCATCTGTGCACAGTCTGACATTTATAAAGGTCTTAAAATGGTTGTTTTGCCTGTCGTAACTAAGATTATTCATAGATATAGTTTCATATAAGGTTGCAGGCCTTCGGAGATAACACAGTGGGCTTGTAAAAATGATAATAATAGCACGTGGGAGTTTTATAGGGTGTTTATCAGAGTTTGAAAGCGAGAGTGAATACAGTAAGTGAGATTTGTTGGTGGTTTAGCCCTTTTTAATGTAATCTGCACCATCAGACCTGCAGCAAACTTACTGCTGAACATGATAGCCATGGAGCTTAACCGCTCATTTTATTCCAGGTCATGCTCAATGATTTATTACCCTACTCGGTGTTTATGATATACAGCAGGTAAGTACTGCCAAACTATGGTATACATATCAGTCATTTCATACTCTTTATAAATAATGATTGGCCTTAGTCCAGTATAACCATGAACACTGTATCACATTGCAGTCCCTGACCTTGAGGTTGTGTTGCCTCTGTAGAGATGTGAGTATTAACCCTTTGTATCCTTGGTAGCTCCAATCCAGCAGCTGTCACTCAGAGCAGAGCAGTGTGCAGAGGCCGGAGGGAGAGACCGCTTCACTGTCAGCGACCAGTGGTGTTAACCAAACAATACAGAGGCGTTTCCAACTCAACAGGTACCATCAGTGACTTTGTAACTGCATACAGATATGAATTACTAATGTTCATGCAACTGAGCCTTAGCCACAGTTAATGTATCACTTAACATTCATTTGGTGTGAATACAAACAATCCTTTCCCTTCAGATATATTCTACTGCGAGAATAATTAGGAGTTTTTCCCCTGTAGCATTTCACTCCAGCATCGTTTAGCCAGTTGTCAGGTTGATGGTTCTATCACTGAGACTAAACATCACTCACAGTGAATTCGGGCCAACTTCTGGAGGTTTCTTTCACTCATGGAAGTCAAAAAAGATGTCCAACTGTGTCACAAACCCTCGGCAGAAACACATCCAGTATCTGGAGCCACCAGAAACAAGTGCAGTTGCCTGTAAAGCTGCCTTTCATTCTAATGACTAATGTAAAATCACATTGTTTTTAATTGAAGATGGCTAATCTACATACTAGCTGACATCTGCTTGTGGGGAACGTTTCCAACTCATAATGAACTCGGAGGCCACGGGCTATTTTAAAATTATGAGGGTTGCCACAAGGTTGCAGACATCAGATGTCATTAATATATTTTCTTTTTTCGTCCACCCATAGACAGCATGTGACATGGCCTTGCACTTGCTGATTAATTGTGTGGCTGTCTACCATGTATGTGGGTACACTACAGTTATGTGTCTTAATGTGTTTATGGGAATTCCGCCTGAAGCTAATGGAGATAAAGACGCTTCACCTCATGCTCTGTGGTATTGGTTACATTTGTTATGAAACAGATCTGCCATCGGTGGAATTCAGGTAATTAAGACAGTAAGTGAAAACAAACAAGCATGAGGAATTGCTAATAATATCCTTGTGAACTACCGGCAACATTTGATATGAGTGTTTACGAAGATATGGCACATCACGGCAGCCAGATTTAAGACTTATCAGGCTGTATTTTTATACTTACACGTCTCAGTTTAAAGAGCACAGGTGTGTGTGTGTGTGTGTGTGTGTGTGTGTGTGTGTGTGTGTGTGTGTGTGTGTGTGTGTGTGTGTGTGTGTGTGTGTGTGTGTGTGTGTGTGTGTGTGTGTGTGTGTGTGTGTGTGTGTGTGTGTGTGTGTGTGTGTGTGTGTGTGTGTGTGTGTGTGTGTGTGTGTGTGTGTGTGTGTGTGTGTGTGTGTGTGTGTGTGTGTGTGTGTGTGTGTGTGTGTGTGTGTGTGTGTGTGTGTGTGTGTGTGTGTGTGTGTGTGTGTGTGTGTGTGTGTGTGTGTGTGTGTGTGTGTGTGTGTGTGTGTGTGTGTGTGTGTGTGTGTGTGTGTGGCCGTCCAGGTTTTGCATAACAGAAAAAAGACGGACACTTCCATTTCTTTCCACAGCTCACGTTGATGCACTCCAGCTGCCCGCCTGCCAAATGGCTGTTTTTTCTCTCCGTGTTAAATTCAGTCACATGTCAATCTGCAAGGAAAGGTTCTGCCATGCCTGTTCTCATCACTTCTAAGTGTTTGTTTTTTTAACACTCACAGAGCAAACAAATATCAATTATTTTTCATTTAACAGCTTCCCACTCTCATCTGTTAGCAGGCAGAAGATGCTGCCTCCTCCCAACTGTCTATCTTTCTAGATAATAGAGAATATATTGTCTGAAATCTAAGGCAGGCAACTTTCACAATCAGAGCAAGATTAAATAACTATCAAACGTTGGATGATTGGATTATTAAATGATGTCCTTAAATTCAAGACCAGCAGCGAAAGACCGAGGTAGCCATATTCCTCATGGTTCCTTTGTTAACAATGTTAGCCTTTGACTAAATTTGGCATTAACAAATAGAAATTGGCCCTTTTTTGGTATTTGCTTCTGCACATGTCGGATTGGGTTTTGTCACTGGGATGTTGGTCTTTCCCCGAAAAGACACATGCTTTTGGGTCTGGTCAAGTCTAGACCTCTATGCTGACGTCTGGCACTAACGTCTCACAGGCCAATATTGATTCGAGTCTAATTATACCTACAGGGGGTTTGATTTCAATACAGGTATCTGTTTTCTGTGTCTTACCAGTCACACAAGATCTAGTTCTGAGAAAAAGGTCAGAGGGGTTTTAGTAAGCTACTTTTCATCAATAGTAATATGCAGCAAATGTCAAGACATATATGTTAAATAATGGGGTCTGTTGGTTGATACACATGAGTAATTATTGCTTTTTTAAACCAGTGTTGACATCAGGAGATAATGCTAATATCAGTCAGCATTTATACTGATGTGTTTGAGTGTGACATTAGGGCTATTCAATTAGTTTGGAATGGGGCCGGTTGATGAAAATGATCCAAAGCAAGGGGCCGGGAAAAAGATGGCTTGAAATATGAGCAATCATATTAAGAGCTTCAGATATAGTAAATACTACAACAGCATAGTGGAGTGCATATATTGTGTTTAATTAAATCAAAGGCCTTTCTAGATCTAATTGGCAAGTTCAGAACTCAGTAGGCCTACATGTGAAGCTAATTTAACCATCAACATCATTTCATTTGATTTAATTTAGGTGAAATGATCTAATCATTCACGCAGAGATGCAATAAATGACAGGAGTTGTCACTACAGTAGCTAGTTTTCAGGCAATGTCTTCCCCTCTATCTCTCAATGTAACACCCTCTCTGGAATAAAGGCACTCTGGCCCAAAAAAAGAAAATCTAAAATAAAAAAAACAAACATTTTTCAACATTAAACCCAAAGGGCCAGTAAATATCAGTTCTGCTGTATTGTAGTGATTTGTATATATTTAAGTGCTGTTTTATCTGAGTACATACAGTATGTGTATGTTAGCATTTGAGTTGGAACTGTGTCTAATGGTGTATGTGTGTGAAGTTGTGACATATGAGTGAGTGTGTGTGCACCGGTAATTGAAGGGGGGGGGGGGACGACACTTGTGTGTTGTTGACCATCAAGAAGAATGATCTGTCCTCTGAAGGCAGCAAGCTGTCCACTGTCGTGTGTAAATCTGTATGCTGCACCGCTGTGAGTTTATATGTTTTGGCGAAGGATGTTTTCTTGTTGCCTCAGTGATGACAACCAAAGGGCTGCAACCCTCCACAAGTGAGTGAGATAAAGCACGTCTAAGACTCAATGTAGCTGCTTAATGTCAATAATGCATATAACTATTCCTAGCATGCTGTTATCTACACATAAATAAATCTGCGGTTTGAGAAGCAGAGGCTAAAGTGTGCATCTAGCATAGCAACATTGTTAACCTTTAGATTTACCGTCTGCAGTTGTTTTGAAACCTTTATTTTTATTTAAGCTTTTTTAGGATGGAGCTTGTTAGAGGAAGTTTGCCTTGCAGCAGAAAAGCAAGTTATGTTCATAATGCATTCAGCTGTTTGCCCTAAAGGCAGCATTGGGCTGCTGACCCGTGTGCTGCAGGTTGCAGATCTGGAGTCACACAGCGCTTTGAGCAGGAACGTGACCGGGTTGTTTTTGGTTCACGTCGCAGCAAATCGCTCGTGCTTGTTATTGCTTGGAGCATCTCATCCGGACTTCATGTGTCATAGTGTAGCTTCAGATTAAACGCTGCTGATTCGTGACCTGCTGGATGTTACCTGGCGCGGAGGCCAGCAGTTTATTCTGGGTTTCATTTGTTGGACATCTACTCCTGTTAGTCCTGAGATATGCAGACTGATACACAACACATTTCTAATTTACATTTGCCTTGAAGTCAATTGATAAAGTTGGGTGAATTATTCGGAGGCCCCTATAACGGGTTGTACCAACATTTTATTCATGTCATTTTTAATGACACTGATCAATCCATAAAGGACCTTGTGATTTATGAACTGTTCATATGTTATGATATATATAACTTACGAAGCCTTTAAAAAAGCATGCCTCATTAGAAACTGATACTTCCTTGTCTCCTCACCTCCTCCTGTTTGTGCACACCTCTCTCTATTTCTGTCTCTCCTCAGTCCTGACACACAGGCTTGTGAAACCAGCTCTGACGTCAGCGCTGACCTTCAGAAGCTGATTCCAGACCAGCAGCCTCTGGAGGAGAGCAGTGACAGCGCAGAGGCTGGCTGGGTGATCTCCCCCCCCTCTGACCCCGGGCCAGAGCGACACCCTCACCAGAGCAGACCACCCAGAAGCCTCCAGAAGTGTACCACCCAACGGTAGGCTCTTTTCTTTTGCCACACACAAGTGGTGACCTTGTAATGATGTAACAAGGGGACCAAAGTGTTGCAAGTGTTTACTACATTTTAAGAAGATAAGAAGCATTTGCCGACCTACTTCATCCTCTAACATTTTGGAACAGGAATTGTGTGCCTCCTCTAGTTTATTGAGTGTTTCTTTATCAACAGGACCTCTTCACAGTACACGGTGCCACTACCGAATGAGAGCGAGGGCGAGGAGGATGAAGAGGTAGAGAAAGAAAGCACATGTGTTCCTCACCTTAGTTTAGCACTCACTGATTTTTTTTTTTCTTCTCTTTACTTTCAAATATTTCTTAATTCCTACTTTCTCCCCATTTCCCTCTCGAAAGCCAAATATAATTCAGCAATAACAGTTATCTTTCTTTCATTATATAACCATAGATATTTGGTCCACCTTTTTTGTACATCAAAAATACATCTTATGCAGTGTTTAGCTCGATTTCACCTCATCATGAACGGTTCTTAATCATGGACTGAATTGTTTTTCAGGCTCCCACTGATGCGGTGGAGAAATCTTCTATTTCAGACCGCTGCACAGCCTCTGAATCACAGAGCGTCACACCGACTCACGGCACACAGAGGTGAGAGGAACCATACTGCAGGAAGACTACACACCATGACATGTCCTGATTTCCTCTATTGTTTTAGAGCAGCCATCTTTTGCTCATTGGTCTTGTCTGATAATATCCAAGTGGAATAAGAATCCATCATTTAACACTTTTTGTTATATTCCATGGAATGCTCTTAACATCCCGATAGCAATAAATATATTAAATGCTTTGACAAAAAATACATAAAATAATTTCATCTGTGGAAGCCGTGGCGCGGTAAAAAGCACGACCAAACATCTGAGCCGGCCCGGCTAAAATAACTGGATGGCCTACCTGCCTGTCAGCCTTCCATCTGTGCACAAATGTATCTCTCATTGGTCATGTGCGCGTTGGTGTGTGTTGGAGGAGGGGCTCTGTGAGGAAGTCTGAACAGGGTTGGTGCTTGAAATCCTTGAAAATGCTTGAAATTTGACATGGTGTTTTCAAGGTTGGGAAAGTGCTTGCATTTTGGGAATGGTGCTTGAAATTGAGATAAAGTGCTTGAAAATGTAAATGCTTTACTTTTACAATATATTGCTGTCTGACTGAATAGTTCGCTTTTTAGATTAAAAGAAAATAATTGCTTCGCTTCTACATAAAACAGCTCCGCTGCGGCCTTCCCGCACCTGCAAGTGTTTGTGTGATGTGTGACCTGGGCATTCTGATGAGTGATAGATGACTGTGTGCCAGGAGGCTGCCGTTTCAACGAGCGTTGGCTAGCAGAAGACAAATGCAAGCCATGGCTAAGACGCAACCCAGTCTCACGGCATTTCGTGTTCCCCAACACGTATTTTAATCTATTGATTCGTGTTCACCATCACGATTTGCCCCTTTTATTCGTGTTGCACAGCACGATTTTAAAAGCAATGTATTTCTACTGGTAACGTGTTTCGTGCCTGCAGGCTGCAGCACGTCTTTTTCTCCGGTCGGGTCGTGGAAGACCGGAAGCTGTGTGGTTCATAAAAACGTGTTCTTACTCAATATCAAGCCACAATTATTGCTCTTATTTTAAATCGTATAATTTCGGACTTTTGTTGCCGTCTGTGAGGAAAATAAATGGGGCTCAGAGCCTCAGGATACTGAAATCTGTATTTTTAAATATTTTTTTCCTTCTAATTTGTTATTCTTTTCAAAATAACACACTGTTATTTACTCACCAATAACACACAATTATCCTTGCTTTTATTTATTGGTTTAATTCCATAATCTCGGGCTTTTTTGGTGTCCGTCAGGAACTGAATTTCAAAATAAAAATAACCGGAAACAGACGTAGGCCTGTAAGGGACATTTCGAGCATCATTGCGATTGTCAACATTTCTGAGATTAGGATGGCCGAAGACACTACACTACCCATAATCCCCAGCTATCGTTTAGGACTACAGTTCCCGTAAGGTTGCAGAGCGTCAAACAGCTGTGTGAAATGGAACGAAACCACCAGATTATCCAAAACTGGAACCGAACACCCCCCAAGAACTACACATGCTGGCCATGCTGGCTATTGTGTTTCGCAAAATGTTCTATGGGACGTCACGTCTCTACTGAACGTTTTCGTTTTTCCCACAATTAGAAGTTGCCATTAGTAAACACATTGGTGTTATCAAATGTAAAACATATAATTAATAAATGGGTGAAAATCGCTGTCCATAATGCGCAGCATTAATATATAGCATTAATATATACCCACATGACAGCTCATTGCTACTTTGTAATTCTACTCCACTACAATTCAGAGGTTAAGCTGGTATTTTTACTCCACTGCATTTATTTGAGTTACTTTGCAGATTCTGATTAATTATGTGAAATATAAACAACCCTTAAATCAGATTTTAGTTACACCTGAGTACAATTCAGGGAAGGTGATTGTCAAATGCCAACAATCAGGAGAGATATTTGATAGTTGGTGCTTGAGAAGACTAAACATGTATCTGCAATTGACATGAATGGAAACAAGTCATAAAGTATATTCATTACTCGTTATTCTCTACAAATAGTTAATTAAAGACTGTATATTATGGCTATTTTGCACATCCCTTTCAAGATTTTCAAAGGTTTATTGACATATCATACACAACTACGGTGTAGTTATGCAATGAATGAAAAACTTGGGTCACAGGTTCCTCAACAGTGCATTACAAGACATCTATCAATATGTGTGTACCTCCACCATTAAACTGTCATATTCTGCACATTTCTTATTCTATCTACATACATAAGAGTATAATTAATGTCTATAATATCAGTTAAAATAAGTGCTTCAACATAGTTAACATTGCAGGAAAGCAATATATTAGACGTTAATTACTTTGTCAGGCTTAATATTTAATATTTAATGTTTAAATAAAGGTTAATCCGTTTTTCTGTTTTGCACCTCCTCCTATTAATATCTGTGCATCCTGCACTAAACTGTTTTATTGTAGAGATCACATATAGTATCTTCTTGATTTTTTATATTCTATATTTCTATATTTATACTTTCCCCCTATGAAAGTATGTACTCTGTACAATAATTCAATAACGTGCTTTAACCACTAGGAGGTGCACACAAGGTGCACACAGCCATAATAACTTTGTATTATTAGTGTGTATGTACAACATCTGAAGATGTATAGTTTTATGCATGCTTTCACATCATTTTACAGCATATTGCTATACTATTTCAGACTCAGTATTTACATTCTTACATTCAAAGAAAATCAGTAATATCTTTAAAAACTACAGTCCTTTTCTATCAGCTGTGCACCGTTATGGTGTAAATATAACCTATCTATGAATTAGATCAAATGTAAAAGTCAGCCGAATTAGTGTTGATACTGCAAGGAGATGTATTGTGTGAAGAGAAATGGAAGATGTTGTTTAATTGTTGATATATTTATGATCCACGTCAAGTATTCAGTTTCGGCGCCATTTCTTCCAGTTTTTCCAAAGGTCTACTCATCAGGGCTCTCTAAATAAAGAACTACGGCAGATATGTAATATGTAATGCAGCCGAACCGTGTATTACAATGCCGTTATGTGATGACTTTCAAAGAGAAAAGCAAGAGCACTCGGAATTAAGTATTATTTTAAACTTTTTAAATGTTTTCCGGATTTCATATAATATAAACACCAAATCCCAGCATGAATTGCGGCTAACACATCCAATCAGCGAGCTTAAAACCATAGCTGAGGATCTTGGGTAATTGCTCGAAATGCCTACGTCTGTTTCCGGTTATATTTATTTTGAAATTCAGTTCCTGACGGACGCCGAAAAAGCCCGAGTTTATGGAATTAAACCAATAAATAAAAGCAAGGATAATTGTGTGTTATTGGTGAGTAAATAACAGTGTGTTATTTTGAAAAGAATAACAAATTAGAAGGAAAAAAATATTTAAAAATACAGATTTCAGTATCCTGAGGCTCTGAGCCCCATTTATTTTCCTCACAGACAACAACAAAAGTCCGAAATTATACGATTTAAAATAAAAGCAATAACTGTGGCTTGATATTGAGTAAGAACATATTTTTATGAACCACACAGCTTCCGGTCTTCCACGACCCGACCGGAGAAAAAGACGTGCTGCAGCCTGCAGGCACGAAACACGTTACCAGTAGAAATACATTGCTTTTAAAATCGTGCTGTGCAACACGAATAAAAGGGGCAAATCGTGATGGTGAACACGAATCAATAGATTAAAATACGTGTTGGTGAACACGAAATGCCGTGAGACTGGGTTGCAAGACGAGGGTCAAGCCCACGAGTAGCCTCCTGCAAAGTTTGCAACAAATAACGATGGGAGAGTCTGCGCTGACGAGCCACATGAAAGGTACGCCGTAGAAGAGCATTTTAGGTTAGGCTAACGTTGCATGTTACGTTTGTTTAAGCTAACGTTAGCGAGCTGAATAGCGAACTCGATTGAGGGATAATAATAACAATTGCAGGGGACAATTATTTCAGAGGAGCGTTACAGTCGCCATCGTGTGGTGTTCAGAGGATGAAGCACTCACTGTTGTAATTCAACCCAGTCTCACGGCATTTCGTGTTATAGTCACGAAATATAATTATTGATTCGACAGAGCGATTTTGAAAGCAATGTATTTGTACTGGTAGTATGTTTCGTGCCTAAACCAAATGTGATTTGATCTATCGAAATCAGTCACATTGACCCGAAAACACATTTTCGTTTGTATTACTGGTCTGGGGAAGCTCGCGAGTGTGTTTGTGTATTTTTGTGTTTGTGTACCGGGGAAACACTCACAAGAAACACCGGCTGTTGTTATGCTTGCTGTGATGTTACATTAGTCCGTTCTCCGCTTGTAATTATGCCGAAGCTTCAAAGTTGTATTTATCATCTGAATTTTCCGAAACAAGTTTAATATTCTGAAAGCCAATACTTTGTTTATTTGAAAACAGATAAAAACAAACTGTCTTTTATATAAAATTGAAGTATTATACAAGTAAAACTACATTTTGTTTCAATCCCATGTAATTGTAGAATGAACACAGTCTTCCTTTGGAGATGTATAAGTCAGGACAGGTGTTTTGAGTAGTCAACATTACCTAAAATCATTGTGCACATTTGTAAATATTATTTTCCACTTGTAACCATTGTGAGTCTATTTCTATGCAGCTCTGCGTGATTTTGTGGCTACAATTCAGGCTAATACACTACCAGAGGTGGAGAAGTACTCAGATATTGTACTTGAGTAAAAGTAGAAGTACTCAGGTCTTGTAGTGAAATTATAAGTACTCAGATCTTGTACTTAGTAAAAGTAGAAGTACTCAGATCTTGTTCTTGAGTAAAAGTAGAAGTATTCAGATCTTGTTCTTGAGTAAAAGTAGAAGTACTCAGATCTTGTACTTGAGTGAACGTAGAAGTACTCAGATATTGTACTTGAGTGAAAGTAGAAGTACTCAGATCTTGTACTTGAGTAAAAGTAGAAGTACTCAGATCTTGTACTTGAGTAAAGTAGAAGTACCAGTAGGAATACTCTATTACAGTAAAAGTCCTGCATTCAAAATCTTTTATATAAAATTGAAGTATTATACAAGTAAAACTACATTTTGTTTCAATCCCATGTAATTGTAGAATGAACACAGTCTTCCTTTGGAGATGTATAAGTCAGGACAGGTGTTTTGAGTAGTCAACATTACCTAAAATCATTGTGCACATTTGTAAATATTATTTTCCACTTGTAACCATTGTGAGTCTATTTCTATGCAGCTCTGCGTGATTTTGTGGCTACAATTCAGGCTAATACACTACCAGAGGTGGAGAAGTACTCAGATATTGTACTTGAGTAAAAGTAGAAGTACTCAGGTCTTGTAGTGAAATTATAAGTACTCAGATCTTGTACTTAGTAAAAGTAGAAGTACTCAGATCTTGTCCTTGAGTAAAAGTAGAAGTACTCAGATCTTGTACTTGAGTGAACGTAGAAGTACTCAGATATTGTACTTGAGTGAAAGTAGAAGTACTCAGATCTTGTACTTGAGTAAAAGTAGAAGTACTCAGATCTTGTACTTGAGTAAAGTAGAAGTACCAGTAGGAATACTCTATTACAGTAAAAGTCCTGCATTCAAAATGTTCCTCAAGTGAAAGTAGAAAAGTATTCTCATCAAAATATAGTGAAAGACAGTAAAAGTAGTCATTGTGCAGATTGGTCCATTTCAGAATAATATATATGATATGTTTTATAATGATTGATCATGAAAGTGTTCTCAAAGCTGGTGAAGGTGCAGCTAGTCTGAATGACTTTGTAGACTGCAGGGTAGCTTGTGGATTTACTCCAGGTGGAACTAAAGTCTGATTCAACACTTGATTAGATTTCACATCATTCATCCACATCTGTGAAGTAACTAAAGGTGTTAAATACATGTAGTGCAGTAGAAGTACACCATGTACCACTGAACTGTAGTGGAGTAGAAGTACACCATGTACCTATGAACTGTAGTGCAGTAGAAGTACACCATGTACCTATGAACTGTAGTGCAGTAGAAGTACACCATGTACCTCTGAACTGTAGAGGAGTAGAAGTACACCATGTACTTCTGAACTGTAGTAGAAGTACACCATGTACCTCTGAACTGTAGTGGAGTAGAAGTACACCATGTACCTCTTAACTGTAGAGGAGTAGAAGTACACCATGTACCTCTGAACTGTTGAGGAGTAGAAGTACACCATGTACCTCTGAACTGTAGAGGAGTAGAAGTACACCATGTACCTCTGAACTGCAGTGGAGTAGAAGTACACCATGTACCTCTTAACTGTAGAGTGGTAGAAGTACACCATGTACCTCTGAACTGTAGTGGAGTAGAAGTACACTATGTACCTCTGAACTGTTGAGGAGTAGAAGTACACCATGTACCTCTGACTTGTGTTCACTGCCAACCTAAAAGTACCTCAACAATTAATCAATAATGTATTGAAAAGTTATTTGGCTGATTGTTTTATATCGGCTCAGCCAGGTTATATGGGAGGCCCAGTCTACGTACATATCACTCATTTTGAAATATTAAACTTAGTTTTCTTTTCTTTAATTTTTCATCCTCATGTAGAATGCTATCACGAAACACACATGTGGTTGTTTATAGCATAAAGAACATCTGATTTAATGTGAGGTAGGGAAATATTCATTTGAGTATGTGTATATAAATATGTAATTTACAACAGCTGTAAGATGCTTGAAAAGCTGGAAAATGCACCTTGAAAATGCTTGAAAAGTGCTTGAATTTGACTTTGGAAAAGGTGTAAGAACCCTGAAGGAAGAGGCAGATTGTTTCCAGTTGTGTACTTTCAAATTCTAGCGCACTCGAGCTGGTTTCTCTATTCTTACCTACCCTACCTTTAAAACTTAATCTGAAAACACAATCTCAAGTCAAAGAAAAGTATCTAAATAAAAGGGGCCATGATAGTATTTTGGAGCTGTTTTTAAATGTATCTAAATGAGAATTATCTGATTCCTTTGGATGCTCCGTGGTTCCTCTCAGTTCAGTTGAGAAGTATGTTGTCAGAGCCGAGTGCTGCTCACAGTCATGGTTTTGATATATTTCCAGTCCAAATAACACTGCCTTGCCACAGGGGCTCACATGGAGCAGACTAAGTAGCTGGATTAGGTCGACCCAAAACTGGCATGGTGACTTTTTGTTGTGCTGCCTCCCCGTGCCACAGGGCAGGTCCTCTAAATTATGCCTCATTAGTGTCAAACATGAATAAGCCTGCCAGATGACCGTCTGCCTCAGAGCTACGCAAAGCGCTGGGCTGCCTTGGAGCACATTTCATGCAGTATTGTCTATGAATACTGACAGAGATAATCGGCAATACAATCACATGGGTTGTGAAGCAGTGTTAATTTTTCACATTCTCTTTTTAAACTAGTTATTAATACAATTACATTTTTCAATCCGTTGCTGACACTCTTTATTTTTCAGGATGCTGTTCTGCGAAGAGCACAAAGCAGGATCCCAAACCGCTGAATCTAAGAAGGTAAACAGACTTTTTGAAACTGCCATCTCAGAGAACATTTCCACAGGCTCTCATTAAAGGTGGGGTAGGTACGTTTCAGAAACCGGCTCGAGATACACTTTTTGTTATATTCCATGGAATGCTCTTAACATCCCGATAGCAATGAATATCTTAAGTGCTTTGACAAAAAATCCATAAAAAAATGTCATCTGTAGAAGCCGTAATACTGTAAAAAGTACAACCAACCGATTGGTTGGCCTACCTGCCTGTCAGCCTTCCATCGGGGCACAAATTTATCTCGTGCCCTCATTGGTCATGTGCGCGTTCGTGTGTGTTGGAGGAGGGGCTTATGGAAGTGGCAGATTTTCTCCGGTTGTGTATTTTCAAATTCTAGCGATCTCGAGCCGGTTTCTCAAATTTACCTCCCCCACCTTTAAGTGAATTCATTTTTAAAATGACCCGGTCTGAGAGTGTGTAGCCATGGGCTTGCAAGCCAGAAAGATCGAATGCACTAATGTACATTTATAAAAAATAAATAAAAAAAAGTCACTGAGAAAGAGCATTAGTCTTGTCAGTTCTCTTAAGATACTGGATAACAAATAAATTGATATTAATGCTTAGTTAATATCTGAGCACAGATAGTGTACAAGGGAATATTTGATAGGATATATTGTTGAATGACTTACATAAATCAGGGTTACCAGATTAACCCATGATAACATTATACATTTAGTTTATTAAAATACACCCTGGAGGGTCACAGAGAGATTGCTGTCCCACCTTTACAAATGACTTACATACAAAATAAGTGAAATGTGAAAGTCTGTTGGTCTTGACTTTAGTTAAAGAAACTCGTTTTAAATTTCATTGGAGAAAAATAACCTCAATCTGTTAAAAAAGTTTCTTTTTAAAAGTCAATGTTCGGGAATAATTTGCTTAGATATTCAACCTTCGACACAGTTAATCGTTTTCTCTCTTTACTGTCTCTTTTCTCAAGGCATAGGTCTACGGCCTTGGGTATTGCTGCTATCTCTCTTAAGGAGGAGCAGCTTGGGCGCATTGTTGCTGCCAGTCTATGACAGAGCACAAGCCGCCATGAGGTAGTTTACTGTTCAGGGATGAAGGTTGAGGTTCCCTGGCATACATTCTTTCTGTGGACGAGAGCTCTAGTTAGATTCAGGGTCCATAATTGTTTAGTCTCACTGATAAAGAGTGTTGATTATTACACTCCGAACTAGTTAAAACATCGAGCTGCAGAAGAGTTCTTCAGAATTGGTTTGGCAACCGGCCCCTGCGTTAACTCGTGACACACCACCTGTCTTGTCAATTCTCCGGCCGTAACTCCAAATAAACCATCAGTGTTTGCCATCAAAGCTCCAGCTCTCCTCGTGCCTCTCTGAGTCCTGATTCTCCATTGCTTCAGAAGTTTCCCCCACACTAAATAATATCTCTTTATGTGTCATTGTAACCTACATATGTGCGTGTACTTGTGGGTGTGCCCACGCTGGTCGTGTCAGGAAGTGTCCTCTGGGAATGAGGCCCCATTATGTTGTCTGTTACTGTAGGGGAGAGGAGGAGGAAGAGGAGGAGGAGGAAGAGGAGGATTAGGTCGTGGTTCTCCTGAAGGACACGATAATTGCCGAGGCAGAAACATCAGCCATGACGTAAGTTCTCCTTCCCCACGGTCTTTTTATATTCACAAGTTATCACTTTTAGACTGAGGGTATCTATGACAACAGGACTGCTGATACCTCCAGCGATAGTGTGTGTGTGTGTGTGTGTGTGTGTGTGTGTGTGTGTGTGTGTGTGTGTGTGTGTGTGTGTGTGTGTGTGTGTGTGTGTGTGTGTGTGTGTGTGTGTGTGTGTGTGTGTGTGTGTGTGTGTGTGTGTGTGTGTGTGTGTGTACCTGTGTGTGTGTGTGTGTGTGTGTGTGATCTTGCTTGCCTGTGGGTGTTTGCTTCAGAAATAGCAGCCTCACTCCGTCCCCTCCCTCCCTCCCCCTCTCGGTGACGCACAAAGCAGTGCTTTTTTTTATGAATGAACAGCCGAGGAGGGCGAGGAAGACGAAGCCGAGCCCTTATCTGCTGCTGCTGATGCTGAGAATGATGTCACAGCACCTAAATGAACAAAAGAAACTGATTGAAATCCTTATCATGTTCACACCTTCCCCCTGCGCTCTTAAGGTTTCTTTTGCAGCTCAATAACATTCTTTTTTGTTTTCTGTGCATCACACACACACACACACACACACACACACACACACACACACACACACACACACACACACACACACACACACACACACACACACACACACACACACACACACACACACACACACACATACGGAGGCAGACGCTACGCGACTCCCTGCAGCTCCATCAAATAGGCTCCCTTGCTCCTTCTGACAACGTTGCCGTGGAAACGCCTCGTCATATACAGTACCTCTCTCCTCCCCTGCGCACACACCCACACCACACGCACCGACATGAGCGGTATTCCCACCGCCCCCCCCTTCTCTCCTGCATGTTGAATAATCCATGTGGAGGCAGCTCAGCAGCAGAAAGCCGGTCGGGAGGAACGCCATGTGGAAGTGAGGGATTCTCTGTGAGGACGATACTCCGGCGGACCCACAAACATGATCTGAGAATCACAGCGATACTGCTAACGGGATTACTGCGTGATGATCGTCAGGGATCCCACGCTGTATGCTGATGCACGACAGCAAGTCAGAAGAGGAATGTGCTGATCGTGATGACCATTTGTAACGGACTGGCTTTTGCTTTTCAATAACTTTGATCCTACTTCGTCCTTTTCTCTCGCACTTCCAGCCACCCACGAAAGCAGCCTGCTGAAAGCGATGTATGCACTTTAATCTGACTCATTCCTTTTCTTGGCGAGGACAAGTCTCACCTCTTTCTGCCACTCTCTTACCGACGACGCTCCTGCCAGAATATTTCTCTTCGTATAAAGGAGCTACACGCTTTTACAGGACTTCTGAAGATTCCTGAGCAGCATGTGAAGACTTCCTCCACGCAGACTACGACACATCTCTCTCTCTGACTTCTCCTGTCGCTGAAGCCATGTTCTGCTTCTGTTTCCAGAGTCCCTCTCTCAAGATGCATGCCCTGGAGGCTGACTTGGGACCCCCGTCTTCCCCTATAGACCCCCAAGGTCAGGATTACCTCCCTGCTCAAGCACAGCCTCTTTCTACTGAGGAGCAGAGCCTGGTTCTGACCCACAAGCTGCTTCTCCCCTCGCCGCCGGGCACACCAGCTCAGGACCGGGAAGACTCTCCGCAGTCTGGTGAGTCAAAAGCAATGAAGTGCCGAGACACAGTGTTAACGATGTCTTTTGTGTTGTTAAAGCTTATCTCCAATAATTTAATGTATCCACTTTTATCATGTTTTCATGCCAAATCAATTCAAGGTATTTTCAGCTCCCATTGTAGAGAATCAAACCCATACCCCTCTCAACGCAAGAGCCACACTTTATATACAACATACATATGTACATAATGTATTAGTGCTATTATTTATAGTGCCTGATTCATCATCTGTTCATTTAAAGCCTTGTCCTCGATGATGTTACTCCTTTGGCTCACAGTGGATAAAGCTTGACAGCGAGCTTTGAGCTTCATCCTATCTCAGAGCTGGGTGTGTCTTTATTTGATGAGTCGAGTATATCAAGGTATGATGCTGTTACTGTTGCATCAACGCACAGCCGCCTGTGACATGACGAATTTGTACATTTATTCAATAATGCACCAGCTTATTTATTTATTTCCACGTCTCTGTGCTGGCTAAACATTTTTATCACCATAGAGATTATAACAGATATGTGTGTTCACTGTTATTGTCAGAAAAACAAAAAAGTGTATACCCCAGCAAAGATGTTGAAAAAACGGTGTTCGAAATACTTTCTTCTCATTCTTTATGTTTCCTTTTTTACTCTCCATACCTTACGTTGTTGTTTGCTTCCTATCTCCTCCATCTACCATGTCTCTCCCTCTCTTACATCCATCTCTTTTGTCCCGTCGATTCTCCTATATTAAGTTATTATATAAATGACATTTTTAAACTCAAATGAGAAATAGTCAAAGTTATTATAGATTAACAGTACATTTATATGTTCTTCTTTCCTACAGGGCACTCCCCCTCCCCTGATTCCTCAGAGTTCAGTCCTGTCCTGTACACCAGCCTGCTCTCTGAGGGGTCTTCAGGAAACAACCCCCTGCCCATCCTCCCGGGCCCTAAAACCAGCCCGCTGCTCTCCCGCTTTGCGCTGAGCGACTGCCCCGTCCCCTCCCCACGCTGCCCCAACCTCAGCCACAGCCTGCGCTACAACCTGGACCCCGATACGGCCCCTTCCCCACCCTGCTCGCAGCACATACGCATGTGAGTCAACTGTTTCCTCAAAAACGTTATTTAGGAATCATGGCACACAGACAGGAGGGTGGGACGTTGTATTTCTTTGCTGTGCTTCTTCGATGCCTTTCATTTGAGATGAAAGGTTAACATGCAGGTTGAGTTATTTTACCATGGAACTGAATGCCTCTTGCTGTCTTCAGGACTCGCAGCAGTGTCCACTCGGAGCCACACGAGGGCTCTGTCTCCGTCTCAGCGCTCAACAGACACATTCACACTCTGAAGAAGAGGATCAGGCACTTTGAGGAGTGCTTTGAACAGGAGAAGCACTATAAGGTGAGGGGAGGAACAGGAAATGCTTCGTCTCTTCTGTCATCATCTGATTGGAGTTTATTTCCTGTACTCTGCTGGTACATTGGAAAATTGTAAAAAATATAAATATTTTACACATAGAGTCTTTATTAACTGGTTGCTGCTGCATGTTGGTGCACACTTATAATTCGCCCAGACCAGGGGATAAAGTAGAGTAAAGAGTTCTTGGTAGGTGATGCAGGAGACCCTGTTCTGTCTCTGAGTTTGTATGTATTTCTTCTTTTTCTTTTAGCCTGCCCACAACGACAAGACTGCTCATCCGGAGGTGGCCCGACTGATGAAGGAGCTCATCAAGAGTCGCAAGCAGCTTAAAGGTCAGTTTTCATAACCATAAACACACACTCGCACACATGAATTAATGATGACATTGATTCAGAGCCAGTGCAACAACATAATAAATATTCCATTACATTCAAATATCTCAACACTTTTGTATTGGGTCACAACATAAAAAAGGTTTGCATGCACATGTTTCGCATTGTAATTTTGTAAGCTTATTTTAAAAAGTCAAATATGTCTGGTTGAGTACAAATAAGTTTACAACATTTTCATTATGACTGTACTTGAGTAAATGCACTAGATTGCTATCCACCACAGAATAATTTCACCATTTCAAATATGTTTACCAGACAACCAACGTCTCAAATTGTTTCTGTTTTATTAATTTCAAAATGTTCTGAACTCTCGTCCTCTTCCAGAGCTGAAGCTGAGACAATCAGAAGGGGGGATGAAAGGTCAGGGAGACTTTAACCCGTCGTCTGAAACACGCAGAACCAACTCAGACCAGAAGGAGGCAGCACCAACAGGCACTGAGCTGCAGCAGCTAAACAACAACAGCAACATCAAAGCTAACGTGGAGGAAACGGTCAATACTATATCCAACAGACTGAAGGAGAGACGCAGAGAGCTGGGCCTGCCCGACAGCGTCAAGGTTAGCAGAAACACTTTCAAACACATCAATTATAATATAGGTTTGGTGATCTCATTGTCAGTGTTTCTGACCATGCATACATGTATTTATCTGTGGCTGTTTGCACAGGAGATGTCCCATTTCCAGATGACTCTGGAGAAGACCAGCCTGCAGAAGTGTTTGCTGCATTTTGAGGGTCTGCACGGACGGCCGGTGAGACTTTCCCTCATGTCTTTTAATTAGCTGGCTCCACTTTGGTACTGTATCTCACTTCTCTTTGAATTATCCGTTTCTGTATCATTCTCCTCCAGAGTACCAGGCAGGAGCGGACTCTGATGAAACCTTTCTACGACCGGTACCGTCTCCTGAAGCAGCTGCTGCTCTCTGCTGCTGCTGCTGCCACAGTCATACCAACCATTGTGAGTATACAATACTGAATACAAAAAAGAAAGGAATGATGGAGTCTGATACACAACGGAAATAACCCAACCCCACTTTATGTCACTTATGTCTACTGTATTGAAGTGTATTTTATTCCCTTCGGATAAAAGCATCAGCTAAATAAATGTTAATATATATTATATAAATAAATCTGACCCTGGCACACAGAAGTGTCTCTCTGCTGCTCTCTAGTGGACAGATGTGAGAACTGCACCAAACTGTTAGACCTCAGTTTTAGCTAAAGACAATAAAGGCAAGATGGATAAAGCTGAAATCTTGCAGTTTACGACTAAGTAGTATTCAATTAAATATTAAAAAGCTATTTCAGGACTAGCTCCCAAAACACTAAACAGAGTCAGTTTCAACATTGATGTGTTTGCCCTGCGTTTCTGTGTTCACAACGACAGAATAGTGATTCCTCTTTGTTCATAAATAATAAACCCTGGGTGACCAAGGACATCAAGGCGTCACTTAACAGGAAAAAAGCTGCTTTCAGGAGTGGTGACAAGGAAGAGATGAAGAAGGCACAGTTACAACTGAAGAAGGAAATACAAATGGGCAAGGAGTGCTACAGGAGGAAGCTGGAGAGTAAACTGGCCCAAAACAACACCAGGGAAGTGTGGCGTGGGATGAGAACCATCACTGGGTATGGAAACAAGACCGACCAGGTGATGGGAGGAGACCGACAGGAGGCCAATGACTTAAACCTGTTTTTCAACAGGTTTGATGATGAGGTTACCACCCCTCCCTCCTCCTCCTCCTCCTCCTCCTCCTCCTCCTCCTCCTCCTCCTCCTCCTCCTCCTCCTCCTCCTCCTCCTCCTCCTCCTCCTCCTCCTCCTCCTCCTCCACCTGTGACTCACCCCCTGTGATCCCCAAGGAGCCTTTCCTCCCATCTCTCTTGCCCCCCCCCCCCCCGACCAGGGCTCTCTCTCTCAGCCCCACTGTGCCCCCACTCACCATCACTGCAGAGGACGTGAGGGGAGAGTTCAGCCGTCTACACTCAAGGAAGGCTGCGGGGCCTGACGGCCTCAGCCCCAGTCTGCTGAAAGGATGTGCTACTCAGCTGTGTGCAGTTTTTCGGCACATTTTCAACCTGAGCCTGGACATGATGGCCGTCCCTGCCCTGTGGAAGACAACATGCCTGGTTCCTGTGCCGAAGAAGATTCATCCACGCACACACAGTGACTACAGACCGGTGGCTTTGACATCACATGCCATGAAGTCGCTGGAGAGGCTGGTCCTTAAACACCTCCGTACAGTGGTCGCACCGTCACTAGACCCCCTGCAGTTTGCATATCAGCCTCGTATTGGAGTGGAGGACGCCATCATATTTCTGATGCACAGAATACACACACACCTTGAGAAGGCAGGCAGCACTGTGAGAGTCATGTTCTTTGACTTTTCCAGTGCTTTCAATACCATCAGACCTGCCCTGCTCAGCAGGAAGCTACTGGACATGCAGGTGGATGCTCCACTGGTGAGCTGGATAACCAACTATCTCACAGCTCGGCCACAGTACGTGAAGCTGCAGAACAACACCTCTGACATTATATTGAGCAGCACGGGCGCTCCTCAGGGCACGGTCCTCTCTCCCTTCCTGTTCACAGTCTATACATCAGACTTCAGACACTGCTCACAGTCCTGCCATCTGCAGAAGTTCTCAGATGACTCTGCCATTGTGGGCTGTATCATCGGAGACCAGGAAGCTGAGTACAGGAGTGTGGTGGACAGTTTTGTGGAGTGGTGCGGTCAGAACCATCTGCAGCTCAACGTCACTAAAACTAAGGAGCTAGTGGTTGACTTCAGGAAGCGGAGTACCGCCCCAAGCCCAGTCACCATCGTGGGCATGGATGTGGACATTGTGGACAGCTACAAGTTCCTGGGTGTCCACATAGACAATAAACTGGACTGGAGTAAAAACACTGACGCCCTATATAAGAAAGGCCAGAGTCGCCTGTATTTCCTCAGGAGACTCAGGTCCTTCAACGTCTGCAGCACTATGTTGCAGATGTTTTATGACTCGGTGGTCTCCAGTGTGATCTTCTTTGCTGTGGTGTGTTGGGGCAGCGGGGTGAAGACAGCTGATGCCAACAGACTCAACAAGCTCATCAGGAGAGCAGGCTCTGTCCTGGGAGTGGACCAGGAGTCGTTGGCAGTGGTGTCGGAGGGGAGAATGCTGAGGAAACTCCTCGGCATTCTGGACAATGGGTCTCACCCCCTGCATGCCACGCTGGTTTCCTACCGGAGCACTTTCAGCCACAGACTGAGATCACCGATAACCACCACACAGCGCCACAGGAGGTCTTTCCTCCCAGTGGCCATCAAACTCTTTAACTCTTCACCCCTAAGTAAAGGGCACTGAGAACTTCCACACCAACACTATGTGCAATATATCAATATAATTACCATCATTGCAATTACACTCGCTGCTATACATAACTATGTGCAATATTATATTATATTATTATTATTATTAGTATTAGTATTATTATTAATAATGCTATGATAATGTGCAATTACGTAACTGCCACTATGTTTTAATTTTTGCACTACTAACTAACTACTGAATACTGCTAATAATGATTGCATTGATTGTGTGACCATCTATGTTTCTATGTTTCATGTTGTCGGTGGATGTTTGATTGCTCTTTTTCTGCTGTGTTTATTGTGTTTGTTGTATTTTGTTACTGTTACTGTTACTCTGGCACAACAATTTCCTTCGGGATGAATAAAGTCTTATCTTATCTTATCTTATCTCTTCACGTAGGAGGAAGAGGAGGGCTCTGATGAAGATCATCCCAAACAGCGTAGCCCAAGGCTGCAGCCCCTCCGACTGAAGCCCCCCCGCTGTGTGTCTTCAGACGACTCGCTGCACCTTCCTTCTTTAGAAACGTCTGAAACGCCTCTCGTGTCCCCGCTGGAGGAGGTGAAGTGTTTCCAGCCACAGATTGTCACCATGGCAACACTACATGAAGCTTCCAGGTACGTACGTGTGTGTGTGTGTGTTTAATACCATTTAAATAAATATTGATTGATCTATATCCTACGTATCGTGACCAGGATAATCATCTTAGATTGCAATGTCGTCCCATGCCTTATTGCAGGAAGTTTGTTTTCAAAGAAGAGCTTGTTTCTTGCTTGAAACTATGAGTTATCATCTTAACTTTAAATGCACACATTTCTAGACTATCTAAAAGAACTAAGACATTATTTTCTGCTCTCTCACAGACCAGAATTACTGGATCACCTCAGGACGGCGCGGTCAGAGAGGCACCGACTTCACCGAGCGCTCCGAGAGTTTGAGGAGAACTTCCACACACAGACTGGCAGGTAAAGGTCTCACACACACACGCATGCACGCACACACACACACACACACACACACACACACACACACACACACACACACACACACACACACACACACACACACACACACACACACACACACACACACACACACACACACACACACACACACACACAGACAAAAACGACTTGGCTTTTGAATTTTATTTTCTCTTTTAATAAACTTGAAACATTTGGTTTTCAACAATGCCTTGTGAAAAACAAAGAAAAAACATCCACAAAAGAAATCCTATCTTATGGTACGACAGTGTAATGCACGCACGTTAATACCGCACAGAGAGCTCGGGAAAGAGACGAAGAGATAGACGTTTGCTCTGTTCACGTCCTTTGTACTGTACATGTTAGTCCTCCAAAGTAAATACAGTAAGATTACAATACACACTGTACAAAGCTATCTGAGTAAGGCAACATAGGGACTATCAACCAGCTATGGAAGCTGCTGCAGTTTGTTGGAAACTACTGAAGTTTTGCCTTGTGTTTGCATCTTTTTTTCGCTAACAGGTTCTGTCAGAAGGAGGACCGGGGGCCAATGGCGGAGGAGTACTGCCAGTATAAGAGCCTCAAAGCTAAGCTCCGCCTCCTGGAGGCCCTGCTCAGTAAACGGGACTCAACCAAGAGCAGCTGAGTGACTCACAGTGGGACTTTATCGGACTCAATCCTTTATGAAAATCAGGTTCTGAATCTTGTGGTTCTGGTCTTGTTTTATGTCATTTTCTGTTGACGCACTTTACATGAGGAAAACTGAGGAATTGGTGACCATCTTAATGAAATGCAGCATGACTGCGGGTTTGTCCCAAAACATACTTTGTCATTATGACACATCTTAATATAAACCTGATGTAGCAAGTGTATTTAATGTAGCACTAATTTATGTCAGGGGTGACTGCTGTAACAACTTGGTGTTTGTTACATGCAAGTTATTTTATTCACGCACATTATGTCACTTTGTAACTTGCTTTCTTCCTTGCAAAAACACTCCTTCAGGACAGCTTTGCCCAAAGCGGAAACTGCATTTTCTTAAAAACAAGTGCTTTCTTGGCAAACGGTGTGTAAGCTTAAATGCAATCAATGAGACAATCCTGTCGTGTTTGTACATGTCAGCTCTTCAATCCTACATTGTGCTATGATATGCATTCATATTTTTATAATTGTGACCATTGAATTGACATGTTCACCTTGGAAAATATGTGAACGTTGGTGAAGCTTGGCATTGTAGTGCAACTTCTCTCTGCTATCAGATTGGTGTGTACCCCCCCCCACTTTGCTTGTATGAAGTTATTTCCCTCTAAATGCAGTTGTTGACAATGATCAGAGCTTTCGACATTGTGCACTTCTGGTTTATATAATTTTCTATATATGAATGTATCAATAAAAATAAATATTTTTCCACATTTATTCTGCTCAACACAGTTTATGGTTCTACTTTCTTTCTTTTCACAGACTACATTTAAATCAAAGCGGCTGTAGCAGAGCTGGTTGCTATGGTAGAGGTGCTGACAGCTTTCATCATGCTTTTTTTTCATTTTAGAGGCTGTTGCCTTAGTTCTGTTAAGATTCCACAGCAGTTTCACGTCTGGGTTTTAACCTTTGGTATAAAGAAAGATGACTATCGATGCTGCAGCCCTAGAAAATTGTCGTTCCAGTCTTTGCCACTAGTAGAAGGTAAAAAAGAATAGTCTGAAATGCTCTACTGAAGAATGAGAAGAAAACATTTCTGAATCAAAAAACAGTCAAAGGAAACGACTAAATGCTCGTCCACACAGACAGTGGACGCGACCCTCAGGATAACAATACAACAAGGCATTAACAAAACAAGTGTATAAAGTAACAACAGCAAATTGAATAGGAGCAGACCGTTGTTAGTACAGTTAAAGGGTTTCAGTGTTGACTTGCAGGATGGATGAGCTGTGTTGGTGTCCCAGGTTTCTATGACTCAGTAATGCGTGATATCTTAGCTTATGTTTTCAACATTTAGGGTAACCCTTTTCAGATGAGGAGACAGCAGTGTAGGTGTCAGTGTGTACCTTCCTCTTTTTTGTATCGTCCACTCTTTCAGAGTACAGAGCGGTGTCAGATATGCTGCATCTCTGGGAGCCTACTAAATCTGCTGCTTCATGCATGTGTTGGTCTGCTTGGTCAGTGCATGTGGTCTTCCTGTGTGTTTAGAGGTCAGTCCTTCCTCCTCTACATCCTTAGCGTCCCACACTGATGTTGCAGGTCTTGCAGCTGGGGTCCTTCTTGGCGTTTACCGTGGACATGCTCATCAGCTGGTGCCCGTTGATCTCCGCCACCGAGCCTATCGCCAGGTCGACGGGCTCCGTGTAGATCACCTCCAGGATCACGTCCTGGGCGTGATGGAACACCAGACTCCCGTCTTCTGCCTGCTTGCAGCTGAGGAAACTGTTATTGGAGAGGTCCAGCGCAGGAAGCCTCCCCTTACAGAAGTCGTCCCCCGCGGAGCCCTTTGGCGCCAGGACCAGGATGACGAAGTGGTACGCCGTGTACATACAGTAGAAGTCTCCAAAGTACAGGTTGGTGTCGAGATTGAAGAGCGAGTCGGCCTTCACCTCGAAGCGCTGGCGGCCGTAGGGGGAGTCCTGCGGGGGCTTGCCCGTGTTGAACTCTGTGTTGCAGCTGAAGAAAACCCCCTCCAGTTTGCCGCTGATGGGGGAGCCGTGGCTGCCGCTGTTGTCTTTCACCGCCTGCAGCATCATGTTCCCCTGATCCTCCCTGGAGGGTAGGGAAAAAGGAAATTGGTTGTGAACAAAAACATGTGAATGGTAAAGAGCAGCACATTGTTTTGATCTGAGCTGATTAAATAATAATAATGATAATAATGCATTACATTTTTTATTAGAGCGCTTTTACAGGTGCTCAAAGCGCTTTACAAGTACACATATTAGACAGGTAAGAGTCATTACTGCGGACATTACCCACAGGAGCAAATGCGGGTAAAGTGTCTTGCCCAAGGACACAAAGTGTCAGATGCAGCCGGAGGATCTGTAGTTTCAATATCTCTGGATCTGTAATGATCTTAGCCCAGTTTGTCTGATAGAAACGAAGTGACCAAAAGAAAGATGGCGCCGGGGATGGATGCCGTGTCTCTAGCTCCTCTCCAACTTTACATTTTCTTCGTTATATTTCAGTGTTTGCTTAGACTTCGGTGTGTTTTTTAATTTAATTACATATGTTGCATTGTTGGAGGAGCTCGGATCATAAGAATTTCATTTCCATTTCTACACTGTAGCTTATGTGCATATGACAATAAAACCTATGAATTTGAAAAGCATGCTCAACTCAAAAACTGCCAGGAAACAAAAGCATCTTTCAGAAACAAAACGACAAATACACATTCAAGATTGATGAGGGCTTGTGTTGTAGCTGCATGTCTTCGAGCACAGAGTAAATCTGTGCGCCTATTATGAATTGTAATTACAGTGCTATCACTTCAGAGGCTGCAATTACATCCATAATTAATGCTTTGTTGAGGGTATTATGGAATTAGTCATCTCCCACCCCGGGTCACTGGAGCAGAAGCCTCATCGAGGGGTAGAGACAGTACTGCTGCCGCCCACATGGTGGTGCAGTTTACCAGACACATGTTAAATGCACTGATCAGAGGCAACAAAAGAGAGAGGGCTTCCCAGATGAAGTCATGTTGTAAAGCCCCAGCAATACGTCATACAAAAGTCTTAGTGCAGCATGTCACAAAGAATATCATAGGATAGTATGTCATTGTGTATATAGCATGACATAAAACAAGTATCGAGATATATTATTTAAAAAAATGTCATTCAAAGTAATAGTATACTACTATGTCATAACATTGGAGTATAGTATATGATAAAAAAATTAATAGTATAGTATGCCTTAAAAAAAAAAAGATAATACAATGTTACAAAGAAAGTCATCAAATGTATAGTTTGTATCACATATTATATACACAGAAAGTTACACTGTGACAAACCTATACTTTTCAATGGCCTTAATTGTCACATTGTCTGTACACATTAGCCTAAAAATAGTGTGGGGATCCTGCTGTGTGCAGAGATACAGGTGCTGCAGTGATATAAGTTGTAGTACTGAGTGCTAGAATGGATGCATTACATTGCAATGTTCTCATTATCAATCATCTTTTATTAGCATCACACAAGTCTTATCACAGCAGTATGTTAACACTAAATGTCCTGCGGCCTTAGCTTAAAGGTAATTTTAGCATCACATAACATCTCAAGTCTCTATAGGTCTATAAAGCCACCAGATGCTAAAGCTGTGAATTTAATGTGATGTTCAAGATGTTCAAGTTACTGGAAGCATATCAAAATAGGATATACAGTATCTATCGTCAGAAATAGCATACAAATAGCAAGAATAAGTTGAAAGGCTAAGTGTTGTATAATAGTGTAAATTACCATAATGCAACAAACTAAAAGAGGAAGGAAAGCTAGCCGCACATACAATGTGTTAACACAGTTTTCGGGGTTTCTTTAATAACAGACTGACTCAACTATATTTGAACTACAAAATTATTTATGAAAATGCAAGTACAGCGGCTTACCTGACATGGTCGAAGTACTCTTTATTCTGGTTCCTGTAGAAGACAGACAGAGGCAGCATCCGGCCGGCGATGACCTCTGCTTTCACCAGCAGCTGGTTTAGGTGCACTGTGGAATAATCTGGAAAACAGACGCATCATAGATCAGAGTTAAACTGAGTAAGCTGTCATCAGGAGGGTCGGAAACCAGTGTGCACTGGATAGGATGGAACATGAACTGCGCTTCTTCGTCTTTATAGCTTGGAATGACTCAGCATTTTAGTCCTGTGGTGTCCTTATACGCTCCAGCATGAAAGAAGGATTGCCAAATGGGTGTGGATTTATTCCAAAGTATAATACAGTTTCATTGTAATGTTCTGATTTTCCAACAAGCACACCAATAGAAAACGATAAAATTCCCCACTTTCATGAAATGCTACAGGACCTTGAACAAAAATGATAGAAGGCTATTAAGAGGATTTCTCAAAAGTCTTCAGACATATTTTTAGACCTCTCTTTTTCTTTAGTCAAGCCTCGCATCACTATCACTACTACCCAAGCTTCTAATGCTCCCAGGGCTGTCCCTGGCCAACATGAGGCCCCACGCAAAGCTATATGGTGAGGCCCTCTGTTTCGCGAGCGTCGACGGGGGACAGGGGGGGAGCTAGTGGAGCAACCGTGCCGCACCACACTAATTGCGCTGCATAAGCGCATACGTGCGCCGCATTTTCGGCTCAGTTGAGGCACCCTCCGCAAGATGAGGCCCCCTCCAAGGTGAGGCCCCACGCAGTCTGCATGATCGGCCTGTAGGGAGGGACGGCCCTGAATGCTCCTCATCCCTTTCGCAGCTACCCCCCCCCCCCCCCATACCATCATCCCCTCCCCCACCCAAAGCCGGCAGCCAGCGATGTTGAACTTGTTGACCTCTGCATCAGAAGATATACAGCTCCCCTCCTTCCTTTAATCCTTCTTTTCCACTCGCCCTCCCCTTCCCCTCCCCCCCCCCCATCCATATTCCCCCCCACTCTGTAAAGATTAGCCTCCATTTAATATTCTCCCTCATATTGTGCCCTATCCTATTCTGCTCTGTACTTCAGCTCAAACAACATCAAAGGCTGCTCAGATGTCACATATCTTGAGAAGCGAGTACTCGTGGTACAGTAAACTGCGCGTTACTCACCGCCGGTGCAGAACTCCACGATCTCGCTCCACTCGGAGATGGCGTAGTCCCCGTCGGTCTGTTTGGACGCGGTCTGGACGGCCACGGTGTATTCTGTGCGGGGGCTCAGGAACCAGTGGCCCCGCACCGTCATGGGCAGGGGGACGGCTTTGGCTACCAGCTTGGTGGGAACATCCTGGAGGGAGGAATGGAAAACAGGAGGAAACTCCAGTTATCGTTTCCTTAAAGGTCCCCTATTATACTGTTTTGCATCAATATATTATAGGCCCCAGATGTATAAAACACATCTCTCTGAAGTGTTTGGCTCCAAATACCAAACATGTCATTGTATCATCCCATAATCCCCTCTGTTTCAGCCCTGTTTCAAAAGTGCTGATTCTGTATTTTACTTTAGATGAAAATAAGGTGCCACTCCCCACGCCCCTCTGAGAGATATTTGGTTAAAAATAACACAATAGGCGCTTTCAAAGTACTTTTCCCACAAAGGTTCATCAGAACTTAGGTCATGAGAACTCTTTAGTTCTCATGAACTAAATACAGATCGCGTTCACACCGGAATAAATCCCTGGGGGAGGATTAGGCAAATGAGCCGCTGACCTCACTTCTTCTTCTTCTGCTTTGGGTTTACTGGCAGGCCGCAAACAACTTCACGGCGTATACTGCCGCCCGAAGTCCCCGGCCGGAAGTCCCCGGAGTTGGGGAGCCTTCCGAGTAAATCGCCAGAACGCCGACACCTCCTCATCTCCACCGCTCCCATGTTTTCTTTTGTGTTTCCATAAATTCGTTTCTGCGTTTGTGCGCTGGGCTAATGCTAATGCTAATAATGCTAATGCAAGGATAATAAAATGGCGGCTTCATTCAACTTTGCAATTATCCGCCCAGCCAATCAGAAATAGGAACCTTTTCCTCCCACGAAAGTACCTGCTCTCTAGCAGGGACGGAAAAGGGGGTAAAAAGGTTCTCATGAACTAATTTCAGTTAGAGATTTTTTTGGTGTGAACGTAACATTTCGGAACTATATCGGAACTAAAGTGGGAAAAGTACTGCGGTGTGAATGCGCCTATTGGTGCTCTAGGAGGAGATTCAGGTGATAAGGTGTGTGTGTGGGGGGGGGGGGGTTACCTTGTTTGGTGATTGGCTAATGGTTACACAAGCCAACAAATCCTAATGAAATCACAAAGTGGCCAATATCTGATCAGCACATTTTCAGACAGGTTTTTATATAAATGGATCTGGACAAAAAGAGAGAATCTTTTCTCCTGAAACTTTCACAACCTCTTAACACAGAGGGGGACACATGTTTATGTATAAAAGACATGACAAATTGCATTTTGCATAATAGGACACCTTTAAAGCCGCACGCACATGACTCACTCACACCAAGCCCTGGCAGCACATCACCCCCACCCTGATCCACCTCCACTGGCTCCCAGTCAAGCACCGTATCACCTATAAAGTCCTTCTTCTGAATTACAAATCCCTCCATGCCCTCGCCCCCCAATACCTGTCTGACCTTCTCCGCTACCACACTCCATCCCGGAAGCTAAGATCATCTGGACAGGATCTCCTCTCCACCCCCCGCACCAGGTTGCGGACTTTTGGTGACAGAGCCTTCAGTGTGGCATCCCCCACCCTCTGGATCTCTCTCCCCCCTGAAATCCGCAGCGCCCCAACCCTGGACATTTTCAAAAAAGCCCTCAAAACGCACCTTTTTACCAAGGCTTTCCCCACTGTATAGTTAGTTTAATAGGTTTATTTTTCTGCTACTTCCCCCCCCCCCACCCCCTTAACCTGTCTGCCTTTTTTTCCCCTACTCCCCCCCCCCCCTACCCGACTTGTAAAGCGACCTTGGGTTTCCTGAAAGGCGCTATAAAAATATTATATAATATTATTATTATTATTATGCCTTTGAACATGTTATGTAAGAGGCAGACTGCAGTTTATACTGTTTTCTTTATGTATGCACACTGTTCTGTACTCTCCTCACCCCCCTTAAGCATCCATGGGCCTTAGCAGCCTATTGATTGGACCGGTAGCCCCTGCCTAGCAACAGATTCAGCATATCGACCAACACTGCTGCTGCTCACCAAAATCAAAATACTAACATGGGGTCGCTCGTTACTAGGGAGAGGAGACACACAGGAAGTGGCTGCAGGAGGAGAGGAAGGAGAAAACAAGTATTGACTGACGGTGAACTGAAGGAACTGCTGTCATCCTGCTGGAGGAATTACTCTCCGACCGAAAGGGCAGAGTGAGTGAAATTAGCCTATTAGAGCTCAGAGTCTTTGAACAGATCCACCTTCAAGGGAGTCTTTTTGCCTCGAGCAGGAAACTAAAGGTTATCTTTGGTTAAAACATGGTGAACATGTGTCTCACGCTTCAGCATCAAATCCATCGGTTAGGTTTCGATCATCAGGGTTTATCATTCTTCCAGATGTTTTAGCAATCACGTTATGATAATGCTGGAGAGTTAAAGTATGGAGGGGACAAATATCATTCGCTGTAAGTCCGCCCAGACACAGCGATGTACGGTGCCAACAAAGTGGAGACATGGAGAATATCAGATTGAACGCTAAAACAGAATTATCTTTAGAATTGCATTATTTATAAATGTACATTACTTATGGACAACTAATTGGAGAACACAGTGGAGTCTATTTTCTTTAACACTGTACTGTACGGTCTGTTGTTCTGTTCATATCTTTGTAAAATGATCACATGAGAATCATTTGGGTTCATACTTACAATTGTACACAGCTGACAGTTTTAAGAAAGATTTTGCGTTTGGTTTTTAGTTGGTCTTTACTTTGCAGCAGGTTTGCTTGATTATGTTTTTTTATTCAATGTTCTAGAAATAGGTATTGCTTAAGAGGCCAGGTACCTGCTGAAAAAGAGATTTTAATTTCCAAGGAAGGAGTGAAAAAAAAGCTTTCCCAAATAAATATTATCATTTTCTTGAATTCTTTTGGCACATTGCCGAGTTTGTGCTCTCAAGGGTGAGTTTCTCACACATTGAATCACATAAACACAAAACCATGTTTTTTCCCTTTTGATGAAACATAGCAAATGCATTAATTGAGACAGCAGGCCTTTTGTTGAGCCTTCTCTCGTACCGTCATCTTCTAAATTCAGTTTATTAGTGCTGATTCAAGCGTTACCTTGTGTTTGAACTTGTTAGAGTTTTTGTTCTCCTTCTTGTTCAGGTCGATGAAGTAGTGTGTGATGCGCTCCTTGCTGCTCGGCTCCATGTCCCAGCAGATCTTGAAGGAGTCGCAGGTGATATTACTGATCTTGATGTTCTGAGGAACAGGGAGCGCCTCCATGCTGCCATCCTGGGATTTACTTCCTGTGTAATCGAAAAAACATTGAGTATGTTTGGTATGATCAATGTCAAAAAGTAGAACAATATATGCCAAACTCCTAAAGCACTTTGCGATGGGATGACACCAACCACGACAACAAATTAGACAAAAAGGTTAAGTGGGTAGCCGGCTTCATGACTGCATCTTGCATGGCTGGTAATAAAATCTGTCCACAGACACAAAAATACCTTATTTTGGAACCACGCCCATAATAACACTTGACAACTACACGTGTGGAGTTTAATATCTGCATCTTAAACGGTTGCTATCGCAGTCACACAATCTATCCAAAGTCTAGCAGGGAGCCACCAAAACCAGCGTATTACAACAAAATATATGTTTCATATTTACTGTAGGATTATTGTAAAAAAAAACTCAAACGTCATTTTCTGGTCTGTTATTTTTCAAATCCGTTTTGAATCCGGGAATGTAATAACTTCAGTTGTATGCGAGATTTTTTATTATCTGAGAAACGCATTAAATCATTATACAGCTGGAAATGCTGCATCTCTGCACAGCTTCTATTCAGACCGTATACATATGGTTTGTTTCTCTTCTCTGTCTTATGGTCCATAAACCCCACATACTACAGCCTTCCTCAGCACTGCCTGCATCACTTACTACCTTATATGTTGCCATGGAAACACATCAGCCCCTGAACACACACACACACACACACACACACACACACACACACACACACACACACACACACACACACACACGCTCCACAGAACATACGTAGCATTAAATATTTCAATCGCTTCTTATTGAATCTCCTTACTCTCCGAAGAGATGGATCCATTTATAATCAGCAGTACAAGTCCTCCTCTAGCACAATGCAGATGAATCTGGAATAACAATATAATGCTGCTGAATGTCTTAGAACTTCAGCCCTTCATTTAAGAAGAATTATTCCTTTTTTATCTGGCCTAGATGGCCTAAATAGAAAGGCCATTGTTTTCCATAAATAATGTTGATACATCTTAAGTTCAATTGAGTTTCATTAATCTCATTATTGTACAAGTATCTTAACTCGTAGAAGAGGCTTACAACCCAAAGTGCACACTGAGGCCAATGGAAATGCCCAAACAGGGTTGAATGAGAGCTTTGTAGAATTAGGATGAACATAGACTTTGCGTCACACGCTGGTACGCCCACTTGGCAGGGCAACAATGCATTTTCTGTGCACCCTCTGGGGTCTAAACGCGAGAGTGAGTAAAATACAAGAATTTGGGAGTAACACATACAAACGGCTGGACTCTTCAGAGAGAAACAATGGCAGAAGCAGCGGAGCGTGGAACATCCATCTCCGCTCATCAGCTGCGAGAGGGCGGTATAAAAGAGTTATCCCATAATTGGACTGTGAGGACTCTCCTGTCTCGCCTCCACAACACTCCCACAGTGAACCGTTTGGAGGTTGATTCATTTTAGGAAACTCGAAGGTCATTCCTACGCCCAATGTGTAACTTGCTTTCTTATCCTAGCTTTCTTACAAGACATCACTTATATGACTCTCTTAAAATAACATCCATAAAAGACCAATGCATGCTCTTGGCCACCGGACCGGACCCCCCGCTTACTTTAATCCCTAGGTCCTAATGATACTAGCTGATTCCCAAAAAGAATCATCTTTAACCTAGAAAGAAAGACCTCCTATTGTTAAGTGCTTAAATAATACCATGTATATTTATTGTGCACTTTTACATCTAGATTGTAAAGGTGACTTTTCAGTGATGACAAATATTTAGGATTTATTTTTATTTTTTATATCTTTACACCATATCTCACCCTATCTCGGAATGTATTATCTGGACTTCGTGCATGTAAATGACATTTTAGTGGCATTTATGGTTTTCCTAAATTTGTGGAATGCTTAAAAAGGCCAGCAATTACATCCTAAGCCTAACTGCACCATGATTGTCTTACAGACTTAATGCAGGCCCTCCTACACCTCTATGCTTTGCGTTTCGAACAGATCTCATCCTGCTGGTCCGCATTTAAAGCCCATCTCATTATACTTAAAGCCCACTGAGCTGATAAGTGTGGCTCAGACTGAAAGGTTCAATGCAGCCCCGACGGAGCAGACCTCGCTCAGAAAATGCTTCAGCAAGTCAGCACGGAGCCGATAGTGATGTCAGCACTGTAACAGCCCTCCTGAGACTTTCTGTTGCTGACCTATCACAAAAACAAGAAACAGACTCAGCTTGCTGTCATTCTCCGACACCTGCTTGAAGAGAAGAGGAAATATACTCTTGAGAAGTAAACTCTAGCCTTGGATTTCTTGAAGTGAAGTTTTTATTTAAAAATGCCCTTTCTTGGTCCCCCGGCTTCCTTTATTTTTTGTTTGCCCTTTGATTGTCTGTTTGTTTAGTTTGTCCACCATGTACAGCGACCTTGGGTCCCTTGAAAGGCACTATATAAATATCATTTATTATTATTATTAAAAAATAAAAAAAGAGTAATAGACAAGTAAAAGTGTATTACAAATGTGGACATTATCGCAATTCTTATGGGATGCTTTATCACAAGATATCCCATTAATGTTTTTATGCTGGAGAATAAGATAGCTTTTTTGTGTATATTCATCCCAAGCATCCATCACTAGTCATATATAAAACATCCTAGGTTTAAAAACATAAACACCATAGAGGAAAAACCTGCTATCTCTGTTGCTGTGTTGCAAATGAAGCATAGTAACTTCCTTCTTGTTGAATGTTAATGTCAACACTGATGTTTCCCATGCAAACTCTGAAAGGAGACTCCATGCAGGTCTTTGCCCTCCCAGCTCCCCGTGACTGCACTGGGCTGATTGAGCGCCTGTTCACTCTCCTAATCAACCTGCAAATGGAGGCATCACCCAGGCACAGTGGAGCAGTCAGATATGTTGCTTACATAATACTCTCACGGCTACGCGGTCAAGCTAAAAGTGATGTTATCGAGGAAAACAAGTTGACTGAGCCCGAATCTAAGAAAATGCACAAGGTAGACAGAAACATGCAACTAGTAACTGTTAACAATCCCATATAAAACACAAGTGGCATGAACAGAGAATACAAACTAACAGATTAGAACTGGCTGGCTCTTTTGGTGAATCCGAATAGACTCATGAATGTAATGTGTTACTGGTAGCGTTGCCTGCAGGTAAATTAAGGGCCTTTGCATGCGCTCCGACTTCTCAGGGACTCTGAGAGCTCAGGGTGAAAGATGGAGGAGTAAGAGCAAAGCAAGATGAAGGTCAGGCGGTAAGGGAGCGTGGCAAACCTTTTACAATCTCAGACGGGAGGTCGAAACCCTCATTATGCACCACAGCTCTTTCTACTTGAACTAGGGGTGCAACTTTAGCTAATATTAATTTTGCTGAGTCATGACTATTTCGAAAGCCATTACACCACCGTAATGAATGTGTCGTATTATTTACAGCACAGTATTAAAATGCTGTGCATGAGACAGAGGCGGTGGGGGATTTTGCCTCATCATCATAGAGCAAAATGAGTGAGAGTTTTGTGAGGCCTTACTTAGGGGTGCAGATTACTCATGCACAGGACATGGACAGGGGGTTCAAGAGGATGACAGAGCAGCGTCATGCATGCTTGAGCATCAATACGAAGGACATAGACATATCTGCCCTATAGCAAAACTATCTCATCATAAAGAATGGATGGAAAGACGTTCTGCTAAGATCTATCAAATGAACCTTATAAGGGTATTGGCCTGTTGTTCTGCATGCAGTGAAATGCCAGTGTGGAAAAGCAATAGATGCAAGAGAATCGATACAAATCCTGTTAACATGCACACGTAGGGCGATCCTAATGGCTCTTTGTGGTAGGCTTTTTTCCAGTCAAACCCGACTTGATTACTCTCTTTACCGGTGAGAGGAGAGGGAATTGATTTCACTTCAGGCCGCCTGCATCATGTACTCTCACTGTGGTGGCTGATGATGGAAGGTGACCACTGAGTGAGACTACGGTGCGCCGTCTGAAGGTCGACACTTCTTCATTTCAGTCAAGGTTAATGTTGAAAAATGAATCTGCAGAGTATTGTTGGCAGATGACGGTGGCAGATGACACAATGCTCTTTATCAGACTTAAACCTTGCACACACCAATAAAACCTAGTTAAGACACTTTAATAACACAACCGTTACAGATCAAATTAACTTTTAGTTAGACAATCGACCCATCAATATTCATACAAATTAATCAACATAGATGACCTTCAGGAAGTACCGAGCTGTTTTTCATTTGCATGTTTAATCCTTCGACTGCAGATTTTGATGCTCAGACTTCTCTGCAGTCCCTCTTAAGAATGTTCAGAAGTATGAAATGCAGCAAAGTCAATTGCAAGAAAATACGTTACGCTGCCAAAGAGTGGCTGCATAAATTATGTACCTGTAACTCTTGCCAGCACAGTCATGGTACACAACTACTCATACTGATCACTCGCCAAGCTAAAATGCCAGCTTACTCATACGAAGCAGTACGTCATTAGTCCGGCCTGCTGTTGTGTCATGATGCACCATATTGGTTAAGCGCTGCAGAAGTGATCCATTCTGTACAATACTCGGGTCTACAGCCATGCAGCTCTGTGAGGCCGTGCTGCTTAGACATAGTGCTAACATGCTAACATGGTATTTAACTTCTTAGTTTTGCATGAGAGCATAATAATGTATGATAACTGGCAGCAAAGCAAAGCTAATGGTAACGTCATTAGGTAATAGAAATAGATTGAACATGGATGTATGCACAAAAGGTCAAAGCAACCCATCCTAATACAGCTAGGACATTTCATAAACCTCTCTGCAACAATGTCTACCTCTTGGCGGTGCTGAGGAAACGACTTACCAACATCTGTATCCTTTGAGTCTATGTATTTCTATAACAAATCTCAAAGCAATCCACTTAATGCCTGGTATTTCAGTCTGAGACATTTCAGTGGTAGACTGATCAACAGACAACAAATGCCATCCATAGATCCACATAGCATGGCTGATATCAGGAACGCAGCACACTTCCTTACAATATTAGCCTACTGCCTGCGTAATCTTGCAACATCTCTTGTCACAGGGCTGAAAAGTAAATGTCTTTGTTCAAGTGATGCGGCACTGCGTTCGAAGAAACAATGCCACTGTCAAGTAGTAATCGACAGCACTGAGGGGGCTTTTCTTCAACTTGACAGTCACTGGCTGAGCTGAGGTAACATTGATTGTTTACCATCTATCTATTCATGTGTCTGTCTGGCTAACATGGGAACACACTGCCAGACTCAGGGGGGGGGGGAGGGTCGCAGCAACAGCAGCAGTGTCTCTCAGGCAGAGAGAGTTCAGACAGTGCAGACACAGTACTTGCACAAATGGCAGCCATCCATCATGACAACTTAATTATGTCATCGTCCGCGGCACAAAGGCCATGCAAGCCATGTACTGTAGTGAGTATTTCATTACCCCCTGTAACTACGCATTTACAGTGGATATCAAATCAAAATGGAGGTATGAGTCAGCCTTGCAAAGGTTGGTGGCATTATTTAATCCAGTAAAACATCATGGAGGCACTTCTGTCTGTGTCCCCAGACGTCGGCCCACCAGCAACAGTGTCTGTCAATGTCCCACTACTCATCACTCTAAGCAAAACATTCCCTACCCTACACTTATTCATGTCACACCCCCGGCATTACGGCTGAAACACCCCCTCTAACGCAGGGCACACAGAGGAACAACTTGTATCCCTCTATTTCTTTGGACCATTGAAATGCTCACACAGTCCTCAGTGTGTATGTGTTTGTGTGTGTGCCTTTGTGTGTGTGAGAGAGCTTTTTCCCACAGAGATAGTAGGTCTTCTGGAGCTCTTTGCATCCCATTTGCTCGGTCAGCAAAGCCTCTGATGCTGACAATTAAATATTAATGAGTTTCGGAGCTACATTTAGAAAGATGTGGATCCGAAATGAATACTGTCCTTGGGAAAACGTAGGTATTGACCAAGTGGTTCCAAGAAAGCTAAAAGTGGAATATGCAGTTGTCAATATAGGGCGTGGTAGGGAATTGTTAACTATTATTGGAAGTCGTTAATGTCAGAAACGGCCACATCAACATTGAAGGGTTTGTCAAAAATAAAAGGAACACTACTCTTAACATCACTACACAGCACTTCACTTACTGAATAAAGGGGATCTAGTCCATTGCAGGGTGCGTATCCTTCACAAATAATGTATCTTGCCTCGTCATGAAGCTCAAGTCTGTTGTCCACAGTTATGAGTGAGCAATATGGGCACATTATAATGGCTCTAGCATTGATTCTGTAATGACATTATGCCTAAAACTGCACAAATGATAATATGTTTCAAGCACACCATCTACGGTACATGAATGATCTCAACAATTCTAGAAAGTACTCTGTTATACCACACACACCAATTGTCCTGCAGAATCTGCACAGAAGGTGGACAACGTGACTGTGTTGCTCCATCAACAGAGCATGTGGGTGTCTCGAGGACACAGAGACACTATTTACATCCACTTGATAAATAGGAAAGTGGCAGTGCAAAAACCAGAAAACCTGCAGCACAACCCTGTCACAAGATCCGTTAGAAAGGTCCAGCCCCATACCATTATTAAAATTGCAGCTTCAGAATTAAGCCAGCAAAGCACTAAGAGGATATAAACGGCGTGCTGCTGTATTACATTATGAGGTGCCGCCATGGCAGATGAGAAAATGAGGCGGTGTGATACAATGACTGCACTGTGGTTAGATGCTGGGGGTCTTTTTCCCTTTTAATGAAGACACCCCATTGATTCCACCAGTGCACAACTGGCCAATCCATCACCAGATAAGAAACCAATCCAGGGAAGCAAAAAAAAAATCCCAATCAACTCCATTCAGCTGTGACAAGGTGTGATCTCATTACATTTGACTTAATCTACAATCTTAATTAAAGAGGGGTCTCTGACGATGGATCAGATGGGGAATCAGTTGTGTGTAATTGCACTGATGGGTGTGTGGATCTGCACCGCCTGTGCACACGTGGGTGCAGCCATGTTCAGCTCTCATTCTCTCCTGATGGTGACTTGCTTTTTTCCCGCCCCACCATTAACCACCAGGATTTAGCCTGCTCGTGTAAAAACTGCTCATCTGTTATAACATTATAAAAATAGCTTATATTTCCCTTCAAATCAGTGAAAAATGTTCATCAACTCTTTGTTTGATGCTTTTTATCCAAAAAACTTTCAAATTCATGAATTCAACCACAGACTATCCAGCATGGATGCAGCTGGATGATAAATGCATAAACGCAGAGACAGTTTCTCGTAAATTGGGGATGAAATATAAGACTAAAAACGTATTTTTCAATCATAAAATAAGCAGGATGTCATGTGCAGATAATTGATCATGGTAACTCCCTGAGATAAAGACAAGAAGCAGCAGATATAGGCGGGGTAGCTGCCGACCTCTGTCCATGCCAGTGGTGCTGAAATAATATTGCATGTTTAGTTTTGAGCAAACTCCCCGGTCATCCGAACAAACCTCGTTGCCACTGTAAAGACACTCAGCTATTCCACACACGCACCATCGCTCCAAGCAGGGAACCAGCGGAGCGACCGGCCCCTGCTCCCTCCAAACACACAATAAGGCAACATGCAGCTAAAACCAATGCGCAAGCAGACTGTATGCATGCAACGTCTGTCAAATGTAAAATATAGGCTAATGCACTGATATTATTTGCAAACACCCAAGTGAAAAGCCCTCTCCTTACCATCTCTCTCGCATAACTGTAATGCGCTCAAGTCCTTGATCATCCCCGCGCAGGGACTTAATGGACTGGTGATGTTGTGCGCCAAACCTGGTACCTCCATCTCTGCAGCCTGGGTGATGCTGGGATTAACGCTGGTTTAATATCGTCCACGGGACTTGCACAGCTGCAGTCAACGCTCGTCGAGGAAGGAGAAAAGAAAGAGAGACCGATTCTCGTCGCTCTCTGCTCTCCCCTCGTCTCCTGGGTGGTGCGGCGAGTGGCGCGTCAGCGGAATCGTCACAGGCGCGATCAGCACAAGCCGCCAGTTCGGGTTTGCAACGTGGGCATAGAAGCTCCTTCAGAGATGCGTTTAAATGTACGAAGCACTAAGATGTCAGCCTGTGCATTTATCTTGTTTAAAACGCACAGCATGTATGCAGGGCATCTGTGACCTCGGAGCCACAAGTGTGCCCTCCGTGTCACTCCGCCGCGGGACAGTTAAACATGAATACTTCAGAGGATTAGCGCAGAGACCTTCCGCACATTCAACAGCTTCTTATGTAACCAGATTAACTCAGTGTCCCCCTCCAGTTTGATCTAAAACCTTCCCGTTCCTTCCTATTTTACGTCATCCCAACAAGGGTCTCTCACATGTCCTTATTTGGTGTAGCCCTATCGCATGAGCGCAGGTGCAAATGGTCCACACCATAATGAGCTGGGGGACTCTGACATATTGCGCGACATAATGAATGAACGAGCCGCCTCAACAATGGCTTTCCATCAAATAAACGACCCCTCTTGCATTTAATCAGCATCATAAAATGCAGGACCCCGTGAGTTCATAGCCAGAAAGCATGCTTAATGCTTGGCTGTGTGGGGTGTGTCTATCAGTGGCTCGCAGGAACAGGATTGCCAAGGCATAAAAGGTCAAGTGCACACTGTGGCTAAAACACACTGCAGGCGCCTGGTGTGACACCGTTGGGCGATGACAAAGTAATGTCTGATAATCATAGATTCATGTTTCTTACACTTTCTACAGCGGTGTTGTTTCTCCATAGGGGAGCATCACAATGAGCCAATGTCGCTTTCTGTTTGTCAGTCTCAGTGTTACGCAAGATTCCCCAAAGAGACTTGAGTCTTTATCTATTTAGCAGACCACGAATTCTGTAGCTGCGCCCATGGGACCCCTGAGTCATGCTGTTTGAAACTGCTGCACTGTAGGCTAAACTGCAATCATAGGAGGGACGCCACCCTAACTCAGCGCCCTGTGAGGCACACTGACGCAGCATTACCATCACCTCTGAAGGTACACTGAGAGAGACAGAGGATTACACAATAGCAAAGAGCAATGTGACCATTTTAATATTAATTTTTAGAGACAGAAAACTGGTTGCTGAGTTTCTTGGTGCACACTGGAGGATTTAAAAGCAGGCATGGGAATTAAAATTCGTAAGCTCATAATCACTGTGGCATTCAGATTCAGCAGGAAACATACAGTAAAGGACGCACCAATGAAGTGCCTGCATTTATTCCAGTTCAGATTTCATGAGGGTAACGCTGCATCAAATTCCCTGCCTGAGAAATACACCTCATTAAAAGCGAAGGTCAGCACGCAGATCAACCCCTAAAAACACAGAAGCATCTGTGCCTGAGGAGAAGATGCTGCCATGGATACAGTATCAGCAGATTAACATTATATGTAATTTGAAACCAGTTATTTGTGTAGGAAAGTTATATATAGCATTTTGCTTTTACAAGTTGATAAATGCATCTGTCCAACTGCCCCCCTGCTGTCTAAAATGGATTGATTACTAAAGAGCTTTGCAGTGATATCCACAGACGAACCCAGCATCTGTTTAAATGAATGTATCCACTATGTAATTGCATTAACCAGTGAGTAAGCTCATTAAAGGTCCACGGGCACTCTTGAAAAACATAAACAAAAATAACTAGAGCTCAGCAAATGGTACGCCAAATTATAAAAAAAAGCTCATCATTATGTACAGCATCATTTATCTTTTTTTTCGCCCCGTCTCCCTCCCTTTCCTCATTTCCCCGCTGCGCTTATCTGGTACTGGCGAGGAGGAGGAGGAGGAAGAGGAGGAGGAGGCCGACCGATTCTGGAGCGTTCTTACTATCCATCCTCCTCTTTGCCATCCCTCCCTCCACCCAGCAGAGTCATCATGCGTTAGTGTTTCTAGAGCTGCAGGAGGACGAGGGAGACGACACTGTGTCCCGCGTAACACACACCCAGTCCATCCCCTCCCCCTTCTTCATCTTCACCTACATCCTTCCTTTCCAATGCTATTACCTCTTTTATACTTCACAATCTCGCCTCTTTTCATTCCGTCACCTTTCCTACATTCTCTCTGCTGTTAAATCCATGAAGCGCATATTACTCAGGGTGATTTGTGCTTATACACTGGATGTCATGGTGTGCCCCGTATTGGCAGTCCACTCAGATTTGTTCACTCCGCTGTGCTTAGATGCCACGTGGACACACACTGACAGATGGGGTAATAGCAGGGAGATTAGGGACTTAGAAAACAGGCGTTATGGGTTTGAAAATGTGAAGGATATAGAAAAAGTACAATATCACTCTTAATGTATTTGCTCTACACTAATGACAGTACATCGTGCTCCCCTGCGGTCACAACACATCACTTCTAATCCAAGAGGTCAGTGGTGAGGCAGTATATGCAGCACAGGCCAAAACATTTTACATTAGCAGAAAGCAATACCAAGTCTCCAGGGCTCAATACGTGTGGATGTGCCACAGCTCACCACAAACACATTTGTCTGAGGAAAGCAAACAAAGCGTGTCATTGATTTGCAGTGTGAGCGCCGGCTGTAGCTCATGGCTGCAGCTTGATTGATAACAGCCACGAGTTTCTCAGGTCTCCAAATCAATTCCCAGTTTATCTGAGCTTTTTAAGAATTAAACATAATCACCCTTGTTGTTACAATTAAATATGATGAATAATGAAATTCACTGTTGGCCAACATGCAAAAAAAATCCCACAATTGTAATTAGAAGAGACTGATTAAAAGCAGGGATGTTATTAATTTAGAGTTAGGAGGAGGGTAAATAAAAAAGGAAAAACCTTAGCGTGGCATTTTCTGAAATTATTAAATTGCACTTCTGGGTCTCTTTCATATTAAGCATACAGACATAAAAGGGGTATCAATCTTCACATCCATCTCGTGGTGGCAACAAGGTGAATAAGACCATTTCCAAAATGTTGAACTATTCCACTATTCCTCGTCATGATATTGTTATTTGTTGTCACACGGTGTATAATACCTTCGGATGGAATCTTGACAGATCTGGATGCATGAGGGGTCTTATAGATGGACTCAAAGCTGCGACACTCTGGGGCTGGCTCTAATGAAAACCGGAGGTGGAGGTTGGTCACATCTGTCAAATATTGAAATGCCAGCTGACAGAAGGCCAAAGAGGTTAGGTTTCATATTCTGACAGCAACAACTCAATTGGTTACTGTAAATATATAATCAAATTGGTAACTGCAGTTGACAGATGCCAAACTAGGGAGAAAAAGCAATTGAAACAATCCAAGAGTTTAAATTTGAAAAAGTGCTGATTTAATGAAATATTCATATTAAAAAGGTGAACTAATATCCAGTAAAAAATGTTCAACATATCCAATGTAACAATGCTGCATTGATTTTGAGTCATAAGGCCACATAACATGGAGGCGACTGAGAAGAAAATCACGTATTTTTAACAGAATAATGCTGAATTTGCATCAAAATATTCATGTGAAAAAGGAGGATTAATATGAGATGGACATTTTTTTGACCTTTCGTCCAGTGGTACATATTGCAATGATTTTGAGTAACTGGGTCACATGACATGGAAGCTATTGAAATTAAAAACACAAAAAAAACTAGAATATAAATAAAAATATTCATATAAAGTAAAAGAAGCACACAAACCCAATACAAATGATAGTTGAAGTAGGCCTATCTGGTATTGAGTTAGAGTCAGTTGCCATTTGTAAAGAAACTGTTAAAAACGTTAGCTTGTCTATTCTTCTAGCATTAACGTTGCTGTTAGCATTATTCCACGTTTGGGTATAAATTGCAAACTGTGTATAAATCGTTGTCTTATAAAAAAAAGTTATCTAGTTCAGGACACACACAAATAAATATAGGCCTATTGCCTCTACTCACTAAAAGTTCCACTTCCTGTCTCTTCCTATGGATAAAACCCACCTTCATTTCAAATGCTCGTCGGTTGTATTCAAAGGGAAGGACTGTGAGGACTGTCTCTTTCTTGAATTAAAAAAAAAACTTGCTTGGCTAATTCTTGACTCTGACATTGTTTTGACCACACGTTTATTAGCTAGCGCTGACAACCGGAACAGCACCTTCCCCACATCCAGTTCGTTTTTTTTTACTCTGGAACGGCGAAGCCTGAATCCCTATGCTGAGGCTGATATTCTTACCCAAACAATAATGCTATAATAATGATTAATAATATATCAACAACACAGACGTTTTATTAGTCCAGACTAGTATTATGGGATAGGTTAAATCTGGGTTAAGTAGGCTACCCTCAGCCAGTTGATTGAGTTGAAAAAAAAAAAAAAAAGAAAGCACATTTGATTTGGCCCATTATAACGAAAAGTATGATTCCTGATTGACCTCTATTTGGAAAAAGGCTGAAATCAAAATAACAATTGTGTGGGCTATCAAAAAGAAAATATAGGCGAGCAATGAGCATACAGTACAATTGCACGGTACGGGCACATGCTTTCACTGAAATCATGCAAATGAATGCATTAAGAGCTACATAAATGCATCAGATTTGTGTAATTTTGTATGACAAAGGAGAGAAAAACTGGTCTCCAGACGTAATGACCCAGACTTATCAGAAACTGTGAGCGTATTGTCCATTGGATGAGAGCCGTATGGTGAGGTAGATTCACAGCTCCTCTCATTTACACCTTTCCTGCAAAGGCAAGCTGCTCATGGGAACAATATGTGATGCTGTGGACTCTGCTGGTCTCCATGTGGAAAAAGGCTGCCAGGATGCAGAATAAATGCATGGTTGGTTAGTCATAAAAAGCCTGTCACTTTGTTTCTCTGCAATTTAGCCGTCTATCACTCTGTCCGTCTCCCACAATAGAACATGAAATTCAAATTAGTCCTGCTGGGCATGATTGCCAGCTGTGCCGTACACATAATCGCCCTGACTGAGGCGACGACAGACTTTGATTTGTGATTTAATAGCTTTTCTCTAGAGCAGGGGTGGGGAACCTTTTTCCTCTCAAGGGCCATTTCAATTTTTACAACATCCTTCGAGGGCCGTACAAATTATTGAACTCAACGTCTGCTTAAAAAACTAAAATCACAGCCCATTGATTTGGCCTTTCTTTCATGCTGTGCAAAGAAAAAGCAACCTCTTAATCCAGATATTTGACCATGACCCGCGCATGCATGCACCGTGGCATGACCACCAAAACAGAAATATATGGACACAAGATGTGTGCAAATGTATTTAGTTTCATATCCATGTGGACATGATTTAAGTGGGGGGGGGGGGATCTAATCTCATCTAGGGGGGTTTGGGGGCATGCACCACCAGGAAGATTTGTTTTGAATGTTGAAGTTAAAAGCATCAATCTGGTGCATTTTGAGAGTAAAATTAATAGATCTATGGATACATCTCTCAACATTCTTTATGGATATTTTACAAATCACTCTCCTTTTAAACTGTATTCTTGTTTAATAATAACTTTTTTTTACTGTCATATAGTATTTTATACCTGTTTACTTTATTCTCTTGTTTTTTGATAACTATAATGGTCATATAAAGATGTGCCTTTACCTCACTGGTTGGAGAGAAAGCTTCTTATATTCGTTAGCATAGCTACCAGATGCTAATAACAACAAAGTTATTGACTGTATGACAGATGAGCAGATCGCCACTGGGCTCTCAACTAAAGACACAGCCACGCAAAAACTGCGGCATGTGTATGGCTCCTTATGGTTACTGCAATTTGTGAAGTCCCGGCCCGGAGCCGCGTTCTGGTGCTCTCCGATAGAACTAAACCCCTGTCAGACGAGACACATATATGGAACGCCCTTTGCGTCACAATTCGCGCGTAGTTTCGCGCGGATTAACGGGGAGGTCCGTTTATTCGCGCGAAACTACGCGCGAATAAACGGGGAGGTCCGTTTTATAAACGGGGAGGTCCGTTTTATAAACGGGGAGGTCCGTTTAAGTTCAAAGTCTCAGTAACCAATCAGTGAAGAGCAAAACCAGACCAAAGCAATCTGTAGATGAAAAGTTCCTGACATTGTGAGGCTGGAAATTGTACGTTATTCCAGATTCAGGGGACTATGTATTAAACTGGCTTTCAATATAATAAATATATCAATCAATATAACCTGCCTTCATTGTCTTTTAAAATAAAATCGCCTTACCTTATTTTACTGAAGTGAAGGGTATTTGTCTCCTTAAATCACCTTTTAAAAGTACTTCTTATAACATGGCATGTTGGCACATATCAAAATGATCAGTCTCTGGTCTTGCTAGAAATGCAATGTCACTCACCTTAGAGCCACTGTCTTATGAGATACTTAGCTTAGAAATCAGATGTTTGGAAAACTTAAAAACTCTTGTGAAAACACAGATGTACTCATGTCATCCATTTTTTTTGGTGTTTCAGTTTTGTTTTACCAACGTTTTTGGTTCACAAAAGTAGTGAAATATATGAATTACACTATAGGCATATATATATATATATATATATGTGTGTTGTTCATGTCTAAATTAGAATTTGGAGTAAAATAGTTCTATCACTCTACTTTCACCACAGAAAAGTTACATCAGGACTGATTCATGACTTCATATTCCATACTGGGGTTCATGTGATGTGTACAAATACAAATTGAGCATTACAACTTTTTTTTTTCAACCAACTATTTATGTTAACATAAGAAACTGTAAAATCTCAATATTTACAATACAGGGTTCATACACTTTTTCACCAGTGATTTTAAATGACTCTTTCATGTGGCTAGCATGCAGTGCCTCGCCCATATTCGAAATATTGAATATGTTACAACACAGTTTGCATTTAGCACGTCTTGGGTCAATGTCTTTTGATAACCACAATTGGTACTTATTCTTTAGAAGCCATACATTGTTGAAACTGCACTTCCCAGACAGCTTGGCATCTTTATATCAAATAGTAGCTCCTGTAGACTAGAGGGCGTGATTGTAAACATCTCTCACCAGCTAAACACTGCCACAGTTGCCATTTTACGTTTCATTATACGATACAGTATTTATTATCATTATAGTATTACTATTTCGGCGATTAGATAACATATAAATTATATTTGATGCAACTTTAGTTATATTTTCATGACTTTTCCAAAACTTTGGGAAAAATATTGCATTCCATGACTTTTCCAGGTTTTTAATGACCGTACGAATCCTGAAAATATCAGAACTTTCTCAACCAACTATTCATTCTAAATGTAAAGACAGGGGGAGCAGTGCCATGGTCTTTGTCTGTCTTCCAAGACAGTGGGTCTGGCTGCTGTGTAGGTGATGGTGTATGGGCTGCTGATGGCTGTGGCGGCGGGAGGGAAGTGTGCTAGGCGAGACTTCTTTGCTGGCTGGGATGATCGTGATGGCTGTGGTGGAGGCCTTTGTACCGAGGTGTATCTTAATCTTGTGGCAGGCATAGATGGAGGTGGTGTGATGCTGGTCCTCTGGTCCTTGGTGGTGGTGGCTCTGGTGAAAGCCCTTGAGCCACGGTAGATCTTGACCTGGGTGCAGGCACAGATGGCGGTTCTTGCTGCAAGGCCCAGGCAGCTGTGAATTGGGAAAGAAATAGAGGACAATAATTACTAAGTTCATTAAAATATAAAGTTCAAGTGGAATGTTTCTCCCCTCTCTCTCTCTATTTAACTATGTTACACCCACACAATGAAAGTACACTATTACTGTAATATTTACCTATCTTCAAATGGATCCTTGTTGTTGTTGCTGTATTCTCCAGGTTCTGATGCTCCATCTCCACTGCTGCTAGTGCTACAAGTCCGCTGTGCAGAGCTGCATATTGCATTCCATGACTTTTCCAGGTTTTTAATGACCGTACGAACCCTGACAATATCAGAACTTTCTCAACCAACTATTCATTATAAATGTAAAGACAGGGTCTTTGTCTGTCTTCCAAGACAGTGGGTCTGGCTGCTGTGTAGGTGGGGGTGATGGTGCATGGCAGGGCTCGAGCATAAAGACGTCCCGTCGTAGAAAAATAGTGTCGGGGAGGATACAAAATTATTTTGGGACGAATTTGGGACGAGTTAAAATAAAAATACCCTGCTAACTCTACTACAAACGGCGATGAAAATGAAACCGACTGCACGTTTTGTGTAGCACAGTTATTAAACCTCCTTGTCAACATAAACACCATGATAAACACACACGCACAAAACATTCAGGCTGCGGCCACACGAGGACGAATTTGGTCGTTTGCGTTACTGTTTAGTGTCATATAGACCGTTCGGCCACACGAGGACGACCGAATACGGCACTAAACGACTGAGGAAACGATAAGGGGTCCCAAGGTGGATGGAAAGGCATACGCAACTCTCTGGGGGGTCAAACGGCTCCGTGTGTACGCCCTATCCGAACATTTTCAGATCACTGATAGTGATTGCGCAATAGCCCCACCTCTTCTGCTCACCTCCGCTTACCCCGCGCCATTGCTGAAGTGTTTCGCCACCATCAACAACAAACAATGGCGGAGTTGCTATCGTGTTGCTATCATGCTCCGGACGCTATTGACCATGCTACAGTTGTTTGTGCAACATCTACAGCAATAATGATGAGGCAATAGCCCCGCCTCTCCCCACCTCTGCTGCTCACCCCCGCGTCAAAGTAAACTGCACCCTGAATTCAGATTATTTATCTTTCTGTCCATGGACCTAAACGCGAGTGAAGTCTAATCTGACAGGACGGAGACACGCAGCTCTGCTCACCTGCAGCTCCTCCCGCTGCAGCAAAACACACACTTCAAGTCAGATCATCGCCCTTGGCTATTTTAATTACCTCTCAAACTCCCTAAACTAGTTATAAATATGTTTATTTTTTACTGTCGGCCGGGTCACTCATTACTGGATCAGCTGCTGCATGAGACAGACACTGGCTCTGTCCGAAGAGAGGGAGGAAAAAGAGAGGCTCCGTGTATTTTATTATTATAATATATAGAGTCGTTATTCATTTGTTTTAAAGCTCAATAAATAACAAAGAAGACCTTTGACCGGCACTTTTATCATTTTGTCCGGAAGATTTAAACTTTAATACACGTTGACTGGCGAAAAACTCTGCCCGGTTCCCTCTGCCCCCACCGCGGAGAATAAACAGAAGGGCAACCATGACAACCATGCTTCTTCGCTGCTTTTGTGGAGGAAGTTACAGCGCCACCTACAGGCTCCTGCATATGTACTGCAGCTTCTCCAGCGGTTGGAGCTAAACGGAGCGGTCTCGTGTGGACAGACACTATCCGGATAACTATTGCGTGCGGACGGAAGCTTGTTTGTGATTGCGTTTGCGTTAATCCTATGCGCTTAGCCGTTTTCGTCCTCGTGTGGCCGCAGCCTCAGAAACCCTCGAAATACACACATGTAGCTACAGCTGGCTGTGCCCGCAAATGTGCGGGTCTAGCTATGTTCTGTTCGCGGGTTGAGTGATGTACAATGGCATCCCGTGGAGGAATTCTGAAATGTTTTACCGTTACATCACAAAAACGCACAGCAGAACCAGACCCTGGAGCGCCGGCCTCTTTATTTACTTACTCCTCTTCATCCCCTATGGGTAATAAGGCTGAGAAGAGAACCCTCCTCCATCGTATTTAGTCCTTAGCAATATGCTGCCTCTCCCCATGTAGGGATGGGTACCGAGCCCCGGTGTTAAACGGGCCCCGGGCCAGAATTATTAAAGACAGTGGTAACGTGAAGCTATGACGTAATCTGACTTTTTATTGGTACTGGAGACATTTAAAAAATATATGTCATATGTATTATTGCTACATACACATTATATTGCAGTTTTAGTTTCACCAACTCCATTTCTAATATGCAATAAGACTACAACATGCGTCTATGATGTATTTTCGAGCTTTCCAATCCAGACGAGATCTCTCTCTCCCATCTGTGTGCGAGGGGGCGGGGCCGTTTGTAAAGGTCTCCTGACTGTGTTACAGACTGTCATCCTGGTTAGTGGTTACTCTGGGTTCTGTCTTCAGGACACAGTGTTGGATTGTTTGTTAATTGGATGAGTAATTTTCACATTTCTGTGTTTGTTTAAATATATTTGGCCTTTGTTTATGTGATTGAATGATTTACTCAAATAAAAAGGTTGATGAATTATCATCTAATGATTTGTATGATGTTTTATTTATGTTAAAGGTCACTTTGAATGATTTTAACTTATGATAATGTAGAAACACTAACATTTTAAATTCGGGACGGTCCACATTAATTTCGGGACGGCTTATATTGTATTTCGGGACGGTTCCGGGAGGATGGGGAAAAAAGTTAGTCGAGAGCCCTGGTGCATGGGCTGCTGGTGGCTGTGTCGGCGGGAGGGAGGTTTGCTAGGCGAGACTTATTTGCTGGCTGGGTTGATCGTGATGGCTGTGGTGAAGGCCTTTGTACCGAGGTGGCCCTTGAGCCACGGTAGATCTTGACCTGGGTGCAGGCACAGGTGGAGGTTCTTGCTGCTAGGCCCAGGCAGCTGTGAAATCGGAAAGAAATATAGGACAATATTTACTACTAAGTTCATTAAAATATAAAGTTCAAGTGGAATGTTTCTCAAGCACAAATAACAATGCACAACTCAAAATAAAATGGGGAGCAGGGCTCGCAATTAACGATGTCCCGTTGCCCATACAAATTCCTACTGGGACACAAATCTATTTTGTCTGGGACTATTTCGGGACAGTGACATTTTTTTTTTTTTAAAGTAAACTTCAAAATGGGTGTTATTTGCAAAGTCATTGGGCTGTCAAATCATAGAATGCATTCTACGTCATCCATTCTGCTGCTGACTGCTGATGATGTGAAATACAGTTGATCAGAATAATAATAATCATTTTTGTATTTTCTTTGTCAGCCGGTCAGTGACCAGGCTAGAATCTTTAGCTGCAAAAACATAAGGCATTTAGCTAATCATTTAGCGTTTTACTTTTTTTTGGTCAAGAACGTCAGTCAGATTGGGTGACGATTAGAAAGGGGGTCGCAAGGTAATTTTAGTTTGTCAATCAACTCTGGTATGAGAATAATGTGTCATGTTAAGAGAGAGTAATGTTCTAGTTGTTTTTGTGCCTGGGGGGGTGGGTGAGTGAAAGCAAGATGATTGACATTCATGAATGAAGATAGAAGATCAATTTATATTCCTATAGTACTACTGAATTGTGAGGATAACTTGTAATTAGAACTGAAAACAGATACATTTATTAAACTGTATTATGGAACTTCTGTTTTTTTATTATCATTCATACCACTTTTATTGCCAGATTGAGGGTTCCGATCATAAAACATAGAGACCATACAGCCATACCATATTGAATTGAAAAATACAAATCAGAATTCTTCAATGTTGACATGACAATGATAAATTAGTCTGGATATTGAGAAACAATAGAAAAACATGTCTTAAATCAACTCTCTTCCCTTCTACTCTAGGAGAGGCAACAGATCAGACTAATATTCATATGTTTAAAAGAATAAGTATTTTAAACTTACATGGTGGACCAGAGTCTATGGTGTGATGATTAAGTGACAAAAAAGTATCAAATTATATGTATTCTGCATAATTGGGGGGGGCGACGATACAAATTTAAATTTGGGACACTGCTGGTTATATCCGGGACAATACAAAGTAGAATTCGGGACAGTTGTGGGACACTGAGGAAAAAAGTTAATTTTGAGCCCTGGTGGGGAGGTGGGACAGGAGTCTCTCTCTCTTACAAACTATTTAACTAAACCCACACAATGAAAGTACACTATTACTGTAATATTTACATTTACCTATCTTCAAATGGATCCTTGTTGTTGTTGCTGTATTCTCCAGGTTCTGATGCTCCATCTCCACTGCTGCTAGTGCTACAAGTCTGCTGTGCAGAGCTGGTAATCAGATAATAAGCCTGTTGAACAGGAGAAAAGAATGAAGCAGAGGGAAAGTCGCTGCCGTTTGTGTGGTTGTCCTAGCCAGAATTTATTAAACATAGGGCTGTGCAATTAATCGTATTTTAATCGCGATTACGGTTTGCGACGATTGTGCTACCACAACAGACCTATGGTCTAGCCCAGGGGTGCCCAACCAGTCGATCGCGAGATGTGTCTAAAAATAGAACAACAATATTCTGTTTTATCGTTAATGTCCTGTAACATAATCTTCCTGTGCCAGAATAATGCACTTGAACGCATCAAAGCTTTGTGATTGGCCGGCGTCACCCCATGTGTCGGGGCGTGGCTGAGGGTCTTCAGTCCAGGTGGCAATATTGTCACCTGCCTGCGCTCATCTCTGAAACCAGACCATGTCAACAGGCTGGTGTTTCTGGCAAAAAATCTTTAAGAGATGACATGAGCAGCCCTACCAGCATTTGCCATGGTGGTCTAAACATTTTTTATTTGGTCTTAAATTGTAGTTCAACATTTATTTCCTGTTACTTCTGGACCAAGACGGTTGGCCAGCCTTCAACATGTTGAATATGTTTTACCAAAATGTTGGCTATATGTTAAGGAGTTTTCAGGTTGTGACAGTGCACTGCATCATATTGATTTAATTTATTTTGGTCTAATTTATTTTATTTACATATTAATAATACTATGTTTAGTATGGGTTTTGGAAGTGCGCTCCAACATATTTGTTGATCTTGTTTATTGGTAAAATATTATTTGTTTAAAGTTCAATAAATGGTCAATGAATAATCGTCAAAATAATCGTGATATCAATTATTGACCCAAATAATCGTGATTATGATTTTTACCATAATCGCACAGCCCTAATTAAACACATTAATAAATTCACTTACAACTTATATCCGTTTTCCTCTATTTATGTATCTCTGCGTTGTGTGGTCGAATGAATATGGACTTCCTTCTTTGCCAACCAGCTTTATTATCTGTGGCAAACAGAATATAAGGAAATGGCTTCACCCAGCGTTCTACCTCATATACTTCTCCTCAGTGAGGCCTGAAGCTAACTGAGAATGTAAAAATACATTTAGCCAATCAAAATAACTATGTCTGACATATTTCGTTTTCTATTAAAAAATGGACATAAATCCACATGCCATATTATGACTTTCATGAGGGATTAAAGCCTTTTTCATTTAGAGTGTATAATACAGTGATAACAGATAACACACACAACCCGACTGTACTCACTTTAACATGGCTGTTGTACAGGCACAATATTAGCATAGCATTAGCGCTTTAGCTTTTAAATAATATGAAAAATGATGACCTCAGACCAGCATTTCACATACTTATACAAACAGAATAAACTTGAAATGTAAGCCAGACTAGTGCACGGGACTCATACACATAGTAGAGCTACATTATCCAGTGAGCAACAGCCTGTGTTAAAGAAGCTAGCGGACGCCATTAGCCATTAGCCACACGCTAGTGGCGTAGCTCACAGAAGGACATTAAAGTTCACTACAGATAAAACAGTTTCAAAGACACTTCTTAGATCGAAATATGACATAATCTGTGTACACACTACTAACCTGTTGAACAGGAGAAATTAATGAAGCAGAGGGAAAGTTGCTGCCATGTGTCTGTCGTCTGTGGTCTTCTTCTTCTTCTCTCAGACCATTCCGTTTCTCTAACGCTAAACCGGAAGTGAGGCTAAGAACGGCGAATTTAAAGATAACAATACCATTAGCACTCCTAGTGGTGACTTTATGAACTGCAAACAAATTATAACATTATAAAATGCCTTTAAGGCGGCACACTGTTTGAAGCGCTGCACATTATATAAACTAACGTTACACACGGCAACGACATTAACTGCAAACAGTCGTGACTTGTGTGAAGTGTAACATTAAACAATATATTAACATATTAAATACAACATTTATGACACCACTCGTTCCACTCAGTAACCCTCTTTGTTCTAAGACATGTGATAGTCTATACACTATCATCTTCTCCATCCATTTACACAAGTGTGATGTTACTGGGTAATGATCACTTCCTATGGGACAGTCACTTTTTACATACCATTCACACGATTTAACTAAACTATCCGTCACAAGTATGAGGTCCAAACATGATTGTGTCCCCCTATTCAGGTCTATTCTTGTTTTTTGTCCATCATTAAGGCAAAAACAATGCCCTGTGAAAAAGTCTCTTTAGCCCTTTCCAAAGTCCTTTAAAAACTCATGCCGCAGTTGCATCTCAAAAGGCCTTAAGGGAAGGTTTTGTTACATTTTAAGGCGTAACCTTTGACATTTAGTTGGACCAGAGGCATCAATCTGCATGTACTTTCCGAGCCGGATCCAACAAGACCAAGCTCAAAGCCGTCGGACATTCCTTTGCACCGTCGAGGGTACTGTCACATGCAAATTTGACCTCTGACCTTGATTTTGACCTTGTCGAAGGTCGCAGGGTCCCCAAATTTTGCACGCGGGTTCCACACAAGTTAAGCAACACACTCTCAAAGTCTCGGAGCGCCACACACTTTTTTCAATTTTGTTCATGTTCTACCCCCCTCCCCCACCACAAGCCTGTCAGACCCTTAGCTTATGAGAGGATTTTGTGATACAGTTTGACATTTAATTGAATAAACATGCCCTCGAGGGTCAGAACCGACCATGGGGACGAAAACAACTCTGTCTGCCTATTGATGAGCATCTTCAGATGCTCTCACAGAGGCAGTGCTCTCCGTGGAAGAAGCACCCACAACCAGAGAATAGAACGGCTCTGGGGTGACCTGTGGCGAGGTGTGAGCAATGTCTATTACGACCTCTTCCTGGAGAGTGAAGGCATAATAGACATAGACAATGAAATGCACATGTGGGCCCTTCATTATGTCTATCTCCCACGCATAAACCACCTACCTACGGGGTTTTTGGAGCAGTGGAACAATCATGGGTTGAGGACCGAACGACACCAGAGTCCCATACAACTTTTTGTCCAAGGTTGCCTGGAACGGCAGGGCCAGACCACTTCTGCCATGCAGAGCCTCTTTGGTGGAGAACAAGGAGATGCTCAGGAGGAGCCAGACAGAGAGGGTAGAGCTGATGCAGGAGAGGATGCTCAGGAGGAGCCAGAGAGAGAGTAGAGCTGATGCAGGAGAGGATGCTCAGGAGGAGCCAGAGAGAGAGGAGCTGATGCAGGAGAGGATGCTCAGGAGGAGCCAAAGAGAGAGAGTAGAGCTGATGCAGGAGAGGATGCTCAGGAGGAGCCAAAGAGAGAGAGTAGAGCTGATGCAGGAGAGGATGCTCAGGAGGAGCCAAAGAGAGAGAGTAGAGCTGATGCAGGAGAGGATGCTCAGGAGGAGCCAGAGAGAGAGTAGAGCTGATGCAGGAGAGGATGCTCAGGAGGAGCCAGAGAGAGAGAGAGTAGCTGATGCAGGAGAGGATGCTCAGGAGGAGCCATAGAGAGAGAGTAGAGCTGATGCAGGAGAGGATGTCAGGAGGAGCCAGAGAGAGAGAGAGTAGAGCTGATGCAGGAGAGGATGCTCAGGAGGAGCCAGAGAGAAGAGAGTAGAGCTGATGCAGGAGAGATGCTCAGGAGAGCCAGAGAGAGAGAAGTAGAGCTGATGCAGGAGAGATGCTCAGGAGAGCCAGAGAGAGGAGTAGAGAGCTGATGCAGGAGAGGATGCTCAGGAGGACATGGAGCAGCTCACCGCAGGTTGACCTCTTGCTGGTCGTAGAGATCATTCATGGCAACATTGAATGTTTGTGATTTCGTCACGGACACATGTTTCACAGCGGCTCCCCGCAGGCTGTTCTTTGGCCTTTGAATCACACTAATTGCCTTTTTTAAAACTACTACTTTGCACATTGTCTAGTGTGCAGTGTATATATGTGTGTACCTATGTTTTTTGTTGTAGTATTCGAGTGAATTTTCCTTAAATAAATTACTTTGTTTAAACAATGGTCTCTGTCATTGATGTTGTGCAGTTACTAGCCCCGCTTGTGGCAACCACTCCTTGCTTCACATGACAACGATTGATTTGTACTATATATCGAATTTCTATTTTTGCCATTATTGTATTGTTATTAGTGCTTTTGCAGGGAATTATTATTATTATTATTACTTTAAATCTCATAGATATTAACACTATTATACATATGGCTGAAATAATCATCATCATTAATTGTTTTGTGATATTATGTCCCTCTTGTTTTCATATATATATATTAGGGCTGTCAAACGATTACAATTTTTAATCAGATTAATCACAGCTTAAAAATGAATTAATCAGATTAATCACCATTCGAACTATGTCCAAAATATGGCATTTCTTTATGTATATTGTTGTGGGAATGGAAAGATAAATGAAAGAAGGCGGATATATCCATTTAACATACGTATGTACGTTTATTGTAACATTGTTCTGCGTGTCAAAATGAAAGACAACCCACACACCTATCATCATCAAACCGTGGGGTCTTATTTCATTACGTGTTGATTTCTATCTATCTACAGCAAACGTATTCTCCGTCGGGACTTCCTGCAACAACATCACGCCGTTATCTTGATTCTGATTGGCCAGAAGACATTATCAAAGATGTTCTATTGAGAAGACGATCACTACGTGACAAAAGTTTTCAAAACCGTTTCTAGTCTTCGGTATTTCCAGACAAGTGGCTGCTGAAATCAATCTTACTAACTGCTGTCTGTGCAATTTACTCCGCGAGTTGGTGGACTTTATTTTGCTTACTTTAACATCATTTTTCATGGTGGGGGCTAAGCCATTTCTTGGTATGACTGTAGCCTATCTCAGCGCTGGAAAGAGGGTTACTGAGTGGAACGAGTGGTCTCATAAATGTTGTATTTAATATGTTAATATATTGTTAAATGTTACACTTCACACAAGTCACGACTTTTTGCAGTTAATGTCGTTGCCGTGTGTAACGTTAGTTTATATAATGTGCAACGCTTCAAACAGTGTGCTGCCTTAAAGGCATTTTATAATGTTAGAATTTGTTTGCAGTTCATAAAGTCACCACTAGGAGTGCTAATGGTATTGTTATCTTTAAATTCGCCGTTCTTATCCTCACTTCCGGTTTAGCGTTAGAGAAACGGAATGGTCCGAGAGAAGAAGAAGAAGAAGAAGAAAGAAGAAGAAGAAGAAGAAGAAGAGAAGAAGAGAAGAAGAAGAAGAAGAAGAAGAAAAACCACATGGCAGCAACTTTCCCTCTGCTTCATTCATTTCTCCTGTTCAACAGGTTAGTAGTGTGTACACAGATTATGTCATATTTCGATCTAAGATGTGTCTTTGGAACTGTTTTATGTGTAGTTAACTTTAATGTCATTCTGTGAGCTACGCCACTAGCGTGTGGCTAATGGCTAATAGCGTCCGCTAGCTTCTTTAACACAGGCTCCCTGGATAATGTAGCTCTACTATGTGTATGAGTCTCGTGCACTAGTCTGGCTTACATTCGAAGTTTATTCTGTTTGTATACATATGTGAAATGTTGGTCTGAGGTCATAATTTTCCATATTATTTAAAAGCTAAAGCGCTAATGCTATGCTAATATTGTGCCTGTACAACAGCCATGTTAAAGTGAGTACAGTCGGGTTGTGTGTGTTATCTGTTCACTGTATTATATACTGCAAATGAAAAAGGCTTTAATCCCTCATGAAAGTCATAATATGGCATGTGGATGTATGTCCATTTTTTAATAGAAAACGAAATATGTCAGACATAGTTATTTTGATTGGCTAATATATTTTTACATTCTCAGTTAGCTTCAGGCCTCACTGAGGAGAAGTATTGAGGTAGAACGCTGGTGAAGCCATTTACTTATCTGTTTGCACAGATAATAAAGCTGGTTTGCAAGAAGGAACTCATATTCATTCGACAACACAACACAACGCAGAGATACATGTGGCATCAAACCAGAGAATGATTAGATAAATAGAGAAAACGGATATAATTTAAGTGAATTTATTAATGTGTTTAATAAATTCTGGCTAGGACAACCACACAAACGGCAGCAACTTTCCCTCTGCTTCATTCTTTTCTCCTGTTCAACAGGCTTATTATCTGATTACCAGCTCTGCACAGCGGACTTGTAGCACTAGCAGCAGTGGAGATGGAGCATCAGAACCTGGAGAATACAGCAACAACCACAAGGATCCATTTGAAGATAGGTAAATATTACAGTAATAGTGTACTTTCATTGTGTGGGTTTAATTAAATAGGTTGTAAGAGAGACTCCTATCCCACCTCCCCATTTATTTTGAGTTGTGCATTGTTATTTGTGCTTGAGAAACATTCCACTTGAACTTTATATTTTAATGAACTTAGTAGTAATTATTGTCCTATATTTCTTTCCGATTTCACAGCTGCCTGCGCCTAGCAGCAAGAACCTCCATCTGTGCCTGCACCCAGGTCAAGATCTACCGTGGCTCAAGGGCCTACCCCAGAGCCACCAAGGACCAGAGGACCATCATCACTACAGTAGCCTCCACCTCCATCTGTGCCTGCCACAAGATTAAGATACACCTCGGTACAAAGGCCTCCACCACAGCCATCACGATCAACCCAGCCAGCAAAGAAGTCTCTCCTAGCACACCTCCCTCCCGCCGACACAGCCACCAGCAGCACATGCACCAAGGCTCTCGACTAACTTTTTTCCCCATCCTCTCAGAACCGTCCCGAAATACAATATAAGCCGTCCCGAAATTAATGTGGACCGTCCCGAATTTAAAATGTTAGTTTTTCTACATTATCATTAGTTAAAATCTTTCAAAGTGACCTTTAACATAAATAAAACATCATACAAATCATTAGATGATAATTCATCAACCTTTTTATTTGAGTAAATCATTCAATCACATAAACAAAGACCAAATATATTTAAACAAACACACACAGAAAATTACTCTAATATTGAATCCAATCAAGTCCCATCCAATTAACAAAAAATTCCAACACTGTGTCCTGAAGACAGAACCCAGAGTAACCACTAACCAGGATGACAGTCTGTAACACAGTCAGGAGACCTTTACAAACGGCCCCGCCCCCTCGCACACAGACGTGAGAGAGAGATCTCGCCTCGATTGGAAAGCTCGAAAATACATCATAGACGCATGTTGTAGTCTCAGGCTGCGGCCACACGAGGACGAAAACGGCTAAACGCATAGGATTAACGCAATCGCAAAAAAGCTTCCGTCCACACGCAATAGTTTCCGGATAGTGTCTGTCCACACGAGACCGCTCCGTTTAGCTCCAACCGCTGGAGAAGCTGCAGTGCCTGTATGTGGCGCTGTAACTTCCTCCACAAAAGCAGAAGAAGCATGGTTGTCATGGTTGCCCTTCTGTTTATTCTCCGCGGTGGGGGCCGAGGGAACCGGGCAGAGTTTTTCGCCAGTCAACGTGTATTAAAATTTAAATCTTCCGGACAAAATGATAAAAGTACCGGTCAAAGGTCTTCTTTGTTATTTATTGAGCTTTAAAACAAATGAATAACGACTCTATATAATATAATAACATACACGGAGCCTCTCTTTTCTCTCCCTCTCTGGACAGCGTCAGTGTCTGTCTCAAGCAGCAGCTGATCCAGTAATGAGTGACCCGGCCGACAGTAAAAATAAACATATTTATAACTAGTTTAGGTAGTCTGAGAGGTAATTAAAATAGCTAAGGGTGATGATCTGACTTGAAGTGTGTGTTTTGCTGCAGCGGGAGGAGCTGCAGGTGAGCAGAGCTGCGTGTCTCCGTCCTGTCAGATTAGACTTCACTCGCGAGAGAAAGATAAATAATCTGAATTCAGGGTGCAGTTTACTTTGACGCGGGGGGAGCAGCAGAGGTGGGGAGAGGCGGGGCTATTGCCTCATCATTATCAGAAAATGATCGTATAGGGCGTACACACGGAGCCGTTGGACCCCCAGAGCGTTGCGTATGCCGTTCTATCCACCTTGGGACCCGTTATCGTTTCCTCAGTCGTTTAGTGCCGTATTCGGTCGTCCTCGTGTGACCGAACGGTCTATATGACACTAAACGGTAACGCAAACGACCGTTTTCGTCCTCGTGTGGCCACAGCCTTATTGTGAAACTAAAACTGCGATATAATGTGTATGTAGCAATAATACATGACATATATTTTTTAAATATCTCCAGTACCGATAAAAAGTCCGATAAGGTCGAGCTTAACATTACCACTGTCTTTAATAATTCCGGCCCGGGGCCCGTTTAATACCGGGGCTCGGTACCCATCCCTACATGGGGAGAGGCGCAGCATATTGCTAAGGACTAAATACGATGGAGAGTTCTCTTCTCAGCCTTATTACTCATAGGGGATGAAGAGGAGTAAGTAAATAAAGAGGCCGGCGCTCCAGGGTCTGGTTCTGCTGTGCGTTTTTGTGATATAATGGTAAAACATTTCAGAATGAATTCCTCCACGGGAAGCCATTGTACATCACTCAACCCGCGAAATACACACACTCAGTACATAGCTAGACCCGCAAATTTGCGGGCCGGGAATTCGCGGGCACAGCCAGCTGGGCGGCTGGCTAACAGCCAGCGGCACAGCCGTAGCTACATGTGTGTATTTCGAGGGTTTCTGAATGTTTTGTGCGTGTGTGTTTATCATGGTGTTTATGTTGACAAGGAGGTTTAATAACTGTGCTACACAAAACGTGCAGTCGGTTTCATTTTCATCGCCGTTTGTAGTAGAGTTAGCAGGGTATTTTTATTTTAACTCGTCCCAAAATTCTTTTTTATCCTCCCCGACACTATTTTTCTACGACGGGACGTCCTTATGCTCGAGCCCTGCCATGCACCATCACCCCCACCTACACACCAGCCAGACCCACTGTCTTGGAAGACAGACAAAGACCATGGCACTGCTCCCCCTGTCTTTACATTTATAATGAATAGTTGGTTGAGAAAGTTCTGATATTGTCAGGGTTCGTACAGTCATTAAAAACCTGGAAAAGTCATGGAATGCAATATGCAGCTCTGCACAGCGGAATTGTAGCACTAGCAGCAGTGGAGGTGGAGCATCAGAACCTGGAGAATACAGCAACAACAACAACAAGGATCCATTTGAAGATAGGTAAATATTACAGTAATAGTGTACTTTCATTGTGTGGGTGTAACATAGTTAAATAGAGAGAGAGGGGAGAAACATTCCACTTGAACTTTATATTTTAATGACCTTAGTAATTATTGTCCTATATTTCTTTTCGATTTCACAGCTGCCTGGGCCTAGCAGCAAGAACCTCCATCTGTGCCTGCACCCAGGTCAAGATCTACCGTGGCTCAAGGGCCTTCACCAGAGCCACCAAGGACCAGCATCACTAGCAGCCTCCACCTCCATCTGTGCCTGCCACAAGATTAAGATACACCTCGGTACAAAGGCCTCCACCACAGCCATCATGATCAACCCAGCCAGCAAAGAAGTCTCGCCTAGCACACTTCCCTCCCTCCGACACAGCCACCAGCAGCCCATGCACCATCACCTACACAGTAGCCAGACCCACTGTCTTGGAAGACAGACAAAGACCATGGCACTGCTCCCCCTGTCTTTACATTTAGAATGAATAGTTGGTTGAGAAAGTTCCGATATTGTCAGGGTTCGTACGGTCATTAAAAACCTGGAAAAGTCATGGAATGCAATATTTTTCCCAATGTTTTGGAAAAGTCATGGAAATATAAATAAAGTTGCATCAAATATAATTGATATGTTATCTAATCGCCGAAATAGTAATACTATAATGATAATAAATACTGTATCGTATAATGAAATGTAAAATGGCAACTGTGGCAGTATTTCGCTGGTGAGAGATGTTTACAATCACGCCCTCTAGTCTATAGGAGCTACTATTTGATATAAAGATGCCAGGGAAGTGCAGTTTCAACAATGTATGGCTTCTAAAGAATAAGTACCAATTGTGGTTATCAAAAGACATTGACCCAAGACGTGCTAAATGCAAACTGTGTTGTAACATATTCAATATTTAGAATATGGGCGAGGCAGCGCATGCTAGCCACATGAATGAGTCATTTTTTTGGTCGTGGAAAAGTCATTTAAAATCATTGGTGAAAAAGTATGAACCCTGTATTGTAAATATTGAGATGTTACTGTTTCTTATGTTAACATAAATAGTTGGTTAAAAAAAAAAGTTGTAATGCTCAATTTGTATTTGTACACATCACATGAACCTCAGTATGGAATATGAAGTCATGAATCAGTCCTGATGTAACTTTTCTGTGGTGAAAGTAGAGTGATGGAACTATTTTACTCCAAATTCTAATTTACACATTTTCATTTTAGACACGAACAACACATTTATATAGGCCTATAGTGTAATTCATATATTTCACTACTTTTGTGAACCAAAAACGTTGGTAAACCAAATCTGAAACACCAAAATAAAATGGATGACATGAGTACATCTGTGTTTTCACACGTTTTTAAGTTTTCCAAAAATCTGATTTCTAAGCTAAGTATCTCATAAGACAGTGCTCTAAGGTGAGTGACATTGCATTTCTAGCAAGACCAGAGACTGAACATTTTGATATGTTACACCATGCCATGTTATAAGAAGTATATTTAAAAGGTGATTTAAGGAGACAAATACCCTTCACTTCAGTAAAATAAGGTAAGGCGATTTTATTTTAAAAGACAATGAAGGCAGGTTATAGATTGATTGATATATTTATATATTGAAAGCCAAATTAATACATAATCCCCTGAAGCTGGAATAACGTACAATTTCCAGCCTCACAATGTCAGGAACTTTTCATCTACAGATTGCTTTGGTCTGGTTTTGCTCTTCACTGATTGGTTACTGAGACTTTGAACTTAAACGGACCTCCCCGTTTATAAAACGGACCTCCCCGTTTATTCGCGCGTAGTTTCGCGCGAATAAACGGACCTCCCCGTTAATCCGCGCGAATAAACGCGCGAATTGTGGCGCAAAGGGCGTTCCATATATCTCTCACGAGCGAGCGCAGAGCCACTCGCGGGCGCAGAGCCGCTCGCGGGGGTTTAATCTGCGCGCGAGGGTCATTTTATGCGCGTGTAAAAGCACATTTTCCGCTCGTGAGTAGCTTGTTTTACACGCTAGAATATTGACCCAAATCTAACTCCATACACCATGCTGTCTCAATCCGTCCACACTGAATATGAAGGGGGAAATTAAAATAATAAATGCTTTAGTCATAAAAAATAAAGTTGACTGTTGAGTTGCTAAGTTTTTTTAGATTGTCAATACTATTACTGTATAACTAATATCTCAGGTTAAGAGGCACATTCAAATAAAGTTTGGTCTTTAAATACATTTTGTCTTTTGAATTGTTTGTCTAAAGTCAAGGATCTAGAACTGGTACTTAGTTTTAATGATACAGTCTGGTTATTATGCTGTTGGCCACACAGGTAAGAGCACTAACTAGCTACCATCACATGTACCTTAGCTTGACTTAAATGTATTAAACGTATATTAAGTGATATCAAAATACAACTAACTAATGTCATGCAAACATATTAATATTTGCTTGATTCCAGTGTTGAATTTAGCACAATTGCATACAAACGTTAAGGGGTTTTAAGATTCTGAAGTATTATGCTAAAAACTCAATAACTTAGATTATTATTTATAGTTTTGCTGAATAGTTTTATGTCCGCTTACCTTAGAAACGTAAAATGCGACGGCAGCGTGCAGATGGGGAGCAAGTTAGCTTAGCTTGGTAGCTTCAGCTAGCTCTGGAACTTCCAGCTCAGTGGCAGCAGGTCCGCCTCGGCTCCGCCTCTTTGCCCTTATTTGGAGCAGGCTGGAGAAGGCGGGAGTTGAACTCTGACGTCACTGTTGAGCCGTTAGTGGCCGACTCCGCCTACTAAGGGCTTCACGGCAACTCTGCAGAATCCTATGGGTGACGTCACGGACCCTCGTCCATTTATATATACAGTCTATGGTATCACCATAGATATATATAAACACTAGATGACTCACCTGCGCTGCTGGCCAATGCCACTTGGCCGCCATCTTGCTACAGGGAGTTCTCTCATTCATAACATTATGGTTTACTATTTAAATAACCATAGCTTGCTCAATTTTCAACCATTTTCAAACGGTTTGGTTTTTATAAACATCAAAGATGTAGTTATGATACTGCATACTTATAATCATGGACTTTCATATGAAATAACATTAATCAGATAAAGCAATAGCTATACACACACACACACACACACACACACACACCC